>NC_056736.1:521377838-521420453 GCF_019279795.1 Protopterus annectens
TACATAAGTTATTACACAAATAAATAAGCTTAAATCAAACAAAGCACCGGGTAATGATGGTATTATACCTGAGATATATAAAATCCTTTCTAAAAATACATATTCATTAATACATAAGGTTTTTATTTTGGCCCAAACTGAGTTAATAACCCCCCCATCTTGGCAATATACATTTATTTCACCAATTTTAAAACCTAATAAAGATCCAACTAGATGTTCTTCATATCAGCCCATCTCATTACTTAATGTTGATTATAAAATGTTTATGAATATCTTTGCTGATAGATTGAAGACAATCATTCCCGGCATTATAGATATAGATCGGACAGGCTTCATTGTAAATAGAAATACTTTTGATAATATAAGAAGAACTTTAACATTAATAGATTTTGCAAATAGGAAAAAGAAAGATTTAACACTTATTAGTCTTGATATAAGTTCAGCATTTGATTCAGTAAGTTGGGACTATCTGTTTACCTTAATGAAGTGCAGAAACTTCTCGGATGCATTTGTAAATCTAATTGAACATTTATACAAAGGAACGTTGGCTTATATTAAGGTAGGAACATATGTTTCACAAAAATACACATTCTTAAAGGTACAAAACAAGGATGTCCACTTTCTCCACTATTATTCACTTTAGTAATGGAGCCTTGGGCTAATTTGATCAGAAACAGTACTGACATAGAGGGTTTTGAAATAGATGAAAATACAACATCCAAAATTCAACTTTTGCAGATGATGTTCTAATTACATCAGCAGGATCTAATTCTTCTATACAGTCTCTATTTGATAACATGATGAATTTTAAAAGTATTTCTGGTTTAATATTCAATGAAGAAAAACTAAAATACTACCTATATATACACGAAAAAATATTCTCATTAGTGATTTTACTAAATATGTACCCAATTCAGGTCAGATAACTTATTTAGGTATAATACTATCTAAAGATATTAAATCTATTATATATAATAATTATAATACCTGTTTTCTTAATATACAAAATCTGTTTAATACCTGGAATAATATGTTTTATTACTATGGAGGAGAGACTTACAATTATTAAAATGATAATATTCCCCAAGATTTTATACTTAATACAATCAATAATACTTCCACCTACAAAAATAATTATCAAGAAACTGAACACACTAATGTTAAATTTCTTATGGGCACCTAATAGACCTAGGATTGCATTAAAGAAACATACTAATAGCTGGTCTCAAGGGGGTATTTCTTTTCCAGACTTTAATTTATATACTATCTCTTCTATTGTAAAAGTTATTACTTTATTAATAGATCAGTCATATGTCACAAAATGGAAAGATTATTGGGAGCTAATTAGTATACACTTCATGAAAATCTCCTTAACACATAAAAATATGATTGTAAATAACTCCATGTTATGGTTACTAAAGGAATTTTGTACTTCACCTATTACACCTAAACATATATTTATTTTATTATTTATTTTACATTTATTTTACATTTGTTTACCGGGCTAGTCTAGCTGGATACATGTCCATTTTCAGTAGAGGCCCGGGGAGAAAAGCTCCAAGAAGAAGGTACAGATAACATAATAGATGCTAAGACAGTAAAAATTACTATAGGCTATACATATATTTGAAATAGAGATAAAAATAAAACAATTGGCTATACATGTAGTTGAAATAGAGAATAAAAATACAACAATTGGCTTTACACACTATATAAAACAGGCACAGAACTTAAGTAAATAATCTCACATGCTTCAATTGCAATTGTCGTCCTAGAGGGAAGTGGTGGAATTCTGGGGTGGTACAGGCCTGAACTTTTGTTAGTCAGGTTTGGTACAGGGGCACAGCCAGTGTGACTTGAGGAATTCTTTGAGGTGTTTTTGAATTGGTTGAGTGAGGTAATAATTCTTAGGCTGGTTGGGAGGAGTTCCAAAGCCTACCAATGGAGTTGGTGTAGAGCATCACCTCCAGAGTTATTAGATTTGGCGGTGTGCAGCCCGACTGTTTTAGAAGATCTGAGGCAGGTTAGGTTGGAGTAGGGGTAAGTATTTTATTAAGTGAGGGGTGTTGTCTGGTTGGTTAATTATCTTAAATGCCTCAGTGAGTTGGTTGATTTTGAGAATATTGGGCAGTTCTAACCATTCAAGTGCCTTTAGATTTAGGCAGTGGTGGGTTCGATAAGGCGTCCCTGTTATGAATCTGGCTATATGGTTATAAGCTGTAGAAAGTTTATTTAGCTCAGTCTTGTTGAGGAATGAAAATATTGGGGAGGCATAAAGGAGGGTTGAAAGGAGATGGGTGCGAGCTATAGTTAGTTTGGTGTGTGGGGTTAGGAAGTTATTTATTCTGTACATGGAGCCTAGTTTCTTATTGACAGAGTTAATGGTTAAGCTGATGTGTATGACAAATTTGAGCTTGTGGTCGATGGTCACACCAAGTAGTTTGGTGTGGGAGACAGGCTCTATGATGGTTCCATTGGTAGAGATCACGTGGAAAGTAGGGTTGTTGGCGTTTGGAGGTTCTTTACCTTGGCCGATAGATGCAGAGGAAAAATAGCAGTAACTTGGTTTTAGTAGGATTTAGTAAAAGTTTTAAATCTGAGAACCATTTTTCAACTATAGTAAAGCACTGCTGGGTTGAAACTTGGAGTTTGGTGAGGAGATGTCTGAGCAGATCAGGGTGGAGTCGTCTGCATATTGAATACAAGAGGTTCTAGGGATGACTGAGTGAAGATCATTTATAAAGACAGAGAAGAGAAGGGGACCAAGTATAGAGCCTTGGGGAACACCGATGTTATTTGGGAGTAAATCGGATAGCTTGTTTTGCCATTGGACGGCTTGTTTTCTACCAGTGAGGTAAGCATTGAACCAGCTGATAGCGAGGTTACTAAGACATAGTGTTTTCAAGGTGTGGAGCAGGAGTTGGTGATTGACCATATCGAAGGCTTTTGACAAGTCAAGAAAGAGAGCGGAGGATATTAATTTGTTGTTACGGTTGCTGTTGAGTGAGTCCACGAAAGAGAGAAGGGCAGTGGTTGTGCTATGATGGGAGCGAAAACCATGCTGGGTGTGGGACAATAGACTATTTAGGGTGAGGTAGTTTATGAGCTGTTTATGAACACACCGTTCCATAATTTTGGCTAGTGGAGACAGTATAGCAATGGGTCTGTAGTTAGATGTGTCTGTAGAGGTCCGCCTTTGTGAAGAGGGATGATATAGGAAATTTTCCAAATAGAGGATATGGTAGCTTCAGCTATGGTTCTGTTAATCAAGATTGATATGGGGTATGCTATGGCATCAGATGCGATTTGTAAGTAGTCTGCTGGGAGTTGGTCCGCCGCCAGGGTGGTTGGTTTGAGCTTTTTCAGAAGAATGCGTATATAGGAGGTGGATATTGGCTGTAAGTTAAAGGAGGGTGGGCTTGGTCATTAGTTAGGGTTGCTGGTGGGGGGGTACAGGAAAGTTGACTGGCTAGTGATTGAATAGTCTCGGTAAAAAAAGAGTTAAAGGTGTTGGCTATTACTTCTGGATGTTTCCCAATGAGTTTCTCAGGGTGGGAGTGGTGGATTTGCCAGGATGGAGGAGATTATTGAATCCAGCCCAAAATTTCTTTGGGTTATGCTGATGTTTATCCTGGAGGTGACAGAAATATTGTTTTTTGTCTGTAGTAATGGCAGTTTTAGTTGAGTTTCTAAGCTGTTGAAACTTAATGCGATCTAGGGGAGATTTGGTAGCTCTCCATTTGTTCCAGGCTTGGTCCCGAAGTTTAATTTTAGTTTTGGTGTCTCCTGTTAACCAAGGTGCAATTCGTACCTTGGTTCTGATAAGTCGCTTTGGGGTGTGGGAGTCAAGTATCTTAAGGAAAGTGTCGTTAAAATAAGAGACGCTCTCTTCTAGCGATAAAGTTTTTAGGATGGACCAATTACAAGATTTGAGTTCTGCAAGAAATTGGTTAGGGACAAATTTCTTGTTGTTTCTAATTAGTCTGGTTGGGGGGAGGTTAGTAGGTGGGCATTTGAGTTTTCTGATATAAGTAATAAGGTGGTCACTAAGGTCGTTGGGAAGGGTCCCGGTGGTATAGTTGTTTGAACCCTTGTTGGTAAGAATCCAGTCAATAATACTCTCTTTTTGTTGAGTGTTTCCTATTCTAGTGGGAGATAGAATATTTTGGGAGAACCCATGTAGGTTGATAGGGTGGGGATTTATGTGTTTGGAGTAGAGGGGACCAGTCAATGTTGAAGTCTCCTAGTATTATGGTTTCTTGAGGGAAATTAGTGGCTAACCAGCTGAGGGTTTGCTCTAGGTTTTCTAAGTTCTTTCCTGGTGGTATATAGATTACTACAAGGTTAATGCTTTTTTGACTGTTTAAGCATAGTTTTAGGGCAATCAGTTCTAGGTTGGAGACCTTAGGGGGTTGGAGTGGATTCCTTATGACGTTCAGTGAATTTTTAAATATAACAGCTGTTCCCCCACCCTTTTTAGTTAACCAGTCAGCCCTAAGAATATTATACCCGGGTGGGATAATTTCTTCATCCTTGGTGCTTGGTTTAAGCCATGTTTCCGATAGGCACATAATGTCAGGGAGTGGGTAGCTAGCAACGCATGTAAGTTGTGAACTTTGTTATTAATGCTTCTTATATTGAGGTGAAATATAAGGAGAGAGCCAGCAGAACTTCCGCGTAGTTAGAGGGTATAGAGCTTGGTGGTGCTAGGGCCTGGGTTGGGGTGGATATCGCCATCTTTAGTGATACAAACTTTCAGGTGGTCAAGTAGTCTTTGGAGCTTAAATAGTAATTTTAGATTGGTTTTAGTTGTGGTTTTCTTGGGGTGGTAGAGGTGGGATGGACTATCTTTGAGCCTAGGGTATTGGTAGAGTAAAGTGAGGGAGAGATAAGATTGGAGGGATAGTTTGAATGAGAGGAGGTTTGTCTTTTGGGGAGGGGAATACCTGAGAGTGTGTGAGTTTCGTATTTAGTTAAAAGATAAGGAATAAGAAGGAGTGGTACTATAAAGGGGATGCTAGAGTATGTATTTTTGGCCATGATATAGTGATAGGACAAGAAGAAATATGTTTAATAGTATAGAGAGTCAGAAATGTGGGAGGAAAGTGACAAAGTGGGAGACAGTTGTGGTAGGTGGAATGGAATATGGGATGGGCTAGATGACCTAATAAAAGTAGAGGTAGTGGGGGCGGGTGGGATAAGGGGGCAGGGTGGGGAGGCGAGCGAGCAAAGCGAGGGCAAAGCGGGGATTACACCACAAGAACTCAGCAGGGTCCTAAAGGTATCTGGTTTTAGGTGCAGTAGTCAATCTTTAAAAGTAAATGCTTGCCTTTTTCCCTGGATTTACTGTTTGGGAATAAATTTACAGAGGCTGATTTTATGTGAGGTACTGTCTGATTCCATGTGAGCACGTCCTGACTAGGAAGTGTGGCTCAAGAATTGTTATTTACCCTAAAACTCTTTGGGTGTTTTACATCTATTATCAGTTAATTTATAGTAGTTGGTAGGTGCATTCGCACTTGGAGGAGTCCATAAGATCAGCGTAGGTAGTCTAGGTGCCACGGTGAGCAGTTAGCTTGGGGCTATCTAGGATCCTAAAACTCTTTGGGTGTTTTACATCTATTATCAGTTAATTTATAGTAGTTGGTAGGTGCATTAGCACTTGGAGGAGTCCATAAGATCAGCGTAGGTAGTCTAGGTGCCACTTGGTGAGCAGTTAGCTTGGGGCTATCTAGGATCCTAAAACTCTTTGGGTGTTTTACATCTATTATCAGTTAATTTATAGTAGTTGGTAGGTGCATTCGCACTTGGAGGGAGTCCATAAGATCAGCGTAGGTAGTCTAGGTGCCACGCGGTGAGCAGTTAGCTTGGGGGGCTATCTAGGATCCTAAAACTCTTTGGGTGTTTTACATCTATTATCAGTTAATTTATAGTAGTTGGTAGGTGCATTCGCACTTGGAGGGAGTCCATAAGATCAGCGTAGGTAGTCTAGGTGCCACGCGGTGAGCAGTTAGCTTGGGGGGCTATCTAGGATCCTAAAACTCTTTGGGTGTTTTACATCTATTATCAGTTAATTTATAGTAGTTGGTAGGTGCATTCGCACTTGGAGGGAGTCCATAAGATCAGCGTAGGTAGTCTAGGTGCCACGCGGTGAGCAGTTAGCTTGGGGGGCTATCTAGGATCTAGTGGCAGGGAGATGCAGCCGGGCAGGAAGCCAGGACAGTATGTTACCCATTAAATATTATTATTAGTTATCGTAACTTTATATTCATGCACCCTAAGTATAGGGAATGGAATTTTATTGTATTTCCTATAATGTATACTCAGGGTATGCTTTTGTCATCTACTTCTGAAGGAACTCATTTAGCTATAGATAATGATCTAAAGTACTGGTATCAGTTGATATCTGATAATAAAGTTAAAAATCTAGATTTCTTAAAACAAGAATTTGATCTAAGAGAAACTTGCTGGTTAGAGGTTCAGACCTTTAGACAACATCTCATTAATAAAATAGATTTAATGTCTATAACTGTTAAAGAATCTATTCCAACACTGATCGATTACTTGATATTAAATTTACAACATAAAGTTTCTGATAAAGGTAAACTTTCATACATACATAAAGTTATCAGACAAGAAACGTTTTACAGTGTAGATTCATACTGGAATTATTTCACTTCTATTAATGGGGACCCACCAAATCAGCAAGATAAACAATATATATTGGAATCTGCTTATAGAACTACGTCTTCCATTGTCTGGAGACTTTATACATGGAAATTTTTACATAGATCTTTTTATACACCTTTGATGATGAATAAAATAAATAATAAAGATAATCTATGTAAGAGATGTAATGTAGAAATTAATGCTGACTGGGCTCATATGTTTTATGACTGTATAAAATTGAAAGAATACTGGAAGTCAATTAATGAATTTTTGCAGGCTCTTTTACAGATAATTTCATTATTTCTAAATCTCTTATATTATTCAACACACCTGTACCTCAAAGTGTTAAAAGGTTAAGCTTCCCTTGTTATGGTCTATTCTAGCAGTGGCTAGGAAAATAATAACTAGAAATTGGATTTCAGATACACCTCCTTCGTTCAATGAATTTAAAAATGTTATGAATATAGTGTGCCATATGGAAATAAACACAATTAGGACTAGAACAAATAGAAAAACATCTTATTTTATTGTATGGGATAATTTACAAAATTTGTTAAAAAAATTTTAATTTCAATAGCATGGTATTTTAGTTTAATTAATTGATCTGATTGTAGTGGATGTCTTTGTAAATACTTTAGTTGTTTTGTTGAATATTATAATAATACCTATTTTTAATTACTTGTATAAAATTGTTATGATATTTCTCTTATATGTTAAAACAATAAACCTGTTTTGAAAAAAAAAAAAAAAAAAAAGAATACATGATAAAATGGCAGTGTTTTAAAGCAGAGCTGGGTCATGGTCAAATAGAGGCTTAGGCTGGGTGATGGACTGGACCACCCCACCCTCCAGGACATACCAATCTCCCATTACGTGGCTGTTTTTCCTCAAATACTAAAAAACACTGTTCAAACCAGTCAGTGCACATATTTTTTTTTTAACAAGGACCAGAGAGATTTGGATTTAATTTATTTCAGATTTTACACCAAATACACTGGCAGCCATTTGCTAAACAAAACAAAACAGTCTCACACTGAAAACAGACTGAGCGTGAGATGAAACTCAGATTTATTCAAAATGTATCTGGAAATCCATGAAATGACAGAGTCAAACAGCATATAGTAAAAGACTAATTAGCATCTATGAGAAGTGTGCAGTAATTCAAAAGAGAGATGTGCAACACATTTGCTAACAGCTTGGGACAGCCCACCTGATGTAAGTGGACCTTTACAGAGACAGCCTATTAATACAGTCTGGTGAAGTGATCACAGTCACACAGCAGACAAATGAATACTACATGACTCAAACTCTGCACTACAGAAGCAGCACATAATACTTATCTACACCAAATACCAGACAGTGATGTTGCCCAACACAGTGCATTTCACACTCGCGTGTGCTTGCAAATAAACAAGGTTAGTTAAAATGTATTCACAGTTAAAATAGTAATATTAAACTCATAGACTTAATGCTGCCCAGTTTATTCACAGCCAAATAATAAACATACTATCAACAATCAGCAAAACAAGGAAACCAAGGACCGTACCCACAGAACATGGCTCATATGATAATGCTCCTGTTTAATAACTATTGTGGGTTGCAGGAACCAAGTATTTATACGCATACAGCCATCAAGACCATACAACTCATATATCTGCTTGAGAACAAGTGAATGAATACAGTCACAAATAATGGTACAGAAACCCATTGCAAACACTCACTGTCCTCTGAACATCTTAGCTCAAATCAAAGACAAAGACCCAAATCAGGAACATATTTTAAATGTTCCTTTTATGTACTTAGAAAGTTGCTAGAATAAAGTTTTATATTAGCAAGCATTTTCTGAAGGATACAAAGTCTGAAACTCATATTTGCCATTATTTAATGAATACAACAATTTGCCAGAAAGCCACATTTTTGGCAAGGAATGGAAAAAAATACCTCTCAACTTCTTTACTCAAGAATTCTGGAAAAAGCCAAATTTTAAACACTATTTTATTTATCTGTTGAACACATTGTACAAAGTGCCCCTTTTCAGGGATGAGCCAGGTACAAAAAATGCACAGTTGGCAAATGGAGGTGGAAGGATTCAAACCTTGTACTTTTGACTACTTGAAGCAATTTATTAATAGCTCAGGGCCTGAAGTGCTGGACAGCTCTGAAGAGCTTGAAATGAAGTTTATTAGCAGCTATGAAACTCTAATAACCCCAAGTGATTTATTAGAAATGAAATGGTACAGAAGATCTGGAAGATGGCGCAGTGGGTTAAGGCCAAGCTCTTTATAAGATGCTGTCTGTAGTCAAGGGTATAGGGTTTGATTATTTCTTTCTTTCTTTCTTTCTTTCTTTCTTTCTTTCTTTCTTTCTTTCTTTCTTTCCATGTGTCTTCTGTCTGGAGCATTCCTACTGTGTTACCAATATGGTACTAGAATACTTCATATGTGAGCATGCTCAGAACAAGATACATTTAATTTGCAGTGGGATAGAGTTACCACACCGGTAGCATGGACTTGCGTCTCCTGCACACAATTCACACAAGAACAGTACCTGTTGTCTGCGTGGTCAGTGCCTATTGATAACTTCCTGGTCATACAATGTCTAGCAGAGCATGCAGCAGTTGAGACTCTCTACCATTAGTCCTTTGACTTGCAAGATATTTACTTCTCTAAATGGAAGCTAACACAGTATGATAGTGTTTTTCTTAATTAAAATACTTTACCTTAATCATTTTTTGCAATCACCAATATAATGAAACATCTTCCATTTCGGCATTGTGCCTTTGCCCAAGCATAAAATGTTGTGGAGTCTTGGCCAGTATTTTCTAACCTGATTCAGTACCTTTTGAAGCAGCAGAGTGCCGCTTTAATTTTAGTTAATGTGTTTTCTGTCTGCATTTCACCATCTGTATCTGTAAATCAAATAATCACATAGGTATTGTGCTTACAAAAAATGCAACTGTTAAATTACCTTTCTGTTCACATGCATTCTGCAGTGAGATATGAATTTACTATGGGAGACATATTATATTATTAAGATTTTGTTTAATATTACATTACTGTGTGTTCACAGGTGGTCCCATGATGACCCATCATGTATTTTTGTGCAGAATGACATGGACCACCTATGTGCCATCTTGTTCTATAAAGATACAAACCAGAATATACACAGATCCATTTCTCAACAGGCATATGGCTATGACAGATTTTTTTGTTGTTGTATTATGCATATACTGTATCTTATTTAATACAAAGCATTGTGAAAATGCATTGGCAAAGATGATCACATTTCCATGTTGTTTACTTGGACAGTAAGTGCCTCCTGAACTACCCCAAATTTCTGAACTCTCCAGCTGCTCCTATCTTTTTCTGACAAACTAGAGCTTTTAAGTACATGAATTAAAAAAGGTCCAGGTCCAGCTTTATTACAGTCACTTTTAACTGTTAAAAGCATAATTAATATTATTATATTACTAATATTATTCTTAAGCATAATAAATGTTAATAGCATTTTTAACTGTTACTAAATTATTTTAAGTGAAACCTTACACTGTTTATACTTTGGACTCATTAGATGTACCAGAAAATCTGTTTTAATGTTTGGCCTAAGCTTTTACTGTTTGATGTCAGTATCACTGATATAATAGCGCTAGAAAGACACCAAATTTTATGTCGACTACAGTCAGTCCTACAGTTATGCTTTGCTTAACTGCTATATGTTTGCCTGATAACTGTTCGTTTTCTTCAGCAGTAAGATTTAAGACTTCTGAGGTAACCTATTTTCTATTTCTAGCATGTTGTCACCAGAATTTCCCTGATGCTAACCTTTGAATAACTGTATGTCTGTGTTAACTTTGAAAATAGTGTATTCACAATTAATACGTTGTACTATAATGTGCAAGAGTAATGCTTAGAAAATATCTACAGATCTAAAAAAGGATCTACATTTAACATACCTTAACATTTATATTTCTGGCTTTGTTGGCATAAATTTATTTATTTATTTATTTATTTATTTATTTATTTATTTATTTATTTATTGATTGATTGACATTTGATAACTGGAAAAGTCTGACTGGATAGAACCCCATTTTCAATATAGACCTGTGGAGAAATGCTCCAAATTATTACAAAACATTTTAAGAACAATAATTTTACAATCTTCAAATATAAACTAAAAACATCTGCAGTTTAAATGATTATAGCAAATTAGACATAATATAAAAACACTGGTTAAGAACCACTACAATTTATATGAAAATCATTTAATATTTACAGAAATTATTAGGTGTATCTAATTTTGTAATATGTTATAAAGATTTGTACTACATTTCTAATACAAATGTATTAGTCTTATTCATCTATTCTTAGATAAATTTTTCCTTTTTCCTACTGAAATATAAAATATATAATCTTAGGCTTGTACTATAATTGTTAAAACTTATGTACCACATTATACTGTTATTGTCTTTGTCTTGACCTTTTATGTTGTTGTAATTTGTGGAGCTTTTCTCCCCGGGCCTCCACTGAAAATGGACATATATCCAGCTGGACTAGCCCGGTCAACAAATGTAAAATAAAATAAAATAAATAAATAAATTATAGACAGTTTGTAGAGAAATTAATGGTAAGTTAGTCTAATACAAACAGGAATTGCAATACCAAGTGAGCGAAAACAGGCTTATGGTATATTTGAGTATTTAGTTTCCTGTGAGCTCTGCAGAATGTTTTATGTGGGCAAGACTAATAGGTGTTTGAGAGATCGGATACGTGAGCACCTTTACAGTATCCGGAGAAATAATAGTAAAAATGCCCTTGCAAAACATGTTACCCTGATGAGAAATAATCATCATTTTAAATTTTCAGTATTAGAGATTTGTCAGCCTAATGTTAGAGGTGATGATATAACAACTAGGACTGAATGTCAAGAAGTAAAATGGATGTTACTTTTACAAGCTACAGGGACTAAGGAATTAAATGAGTTAATTCCCCTTAAACCTATTTTAAAGTCACGTGATTTGTAGCACTAATTGTTTGTATTATTTAAATTGTAACTGCTATTTTTATGTAGATCTGAAGAAGTACTCTATTATGTATGAAAGCGCTAATCTTTTATTTTATTTTATGTATTGAATCAGTGCGTTTTATTGGATTTATTAAATTTTCTTGCACTACTGCAGTTTCTTTTACTTTGACACAAAATATGTTTCCTACAACCGGACTTTGCTCCTTTACTTTGTTTTATATTTGAAAGAAAGTCAGGGAAGAGAATTTGATAAAAGTAAGGAAGTAAGTGAAGAAGGGAGAGTAACGTGTTATAAGGAATGAAAGGCACTTGTTCACATTTTGGGATATAGCTCATCCTGGTTTTGAGCAAGAACAGAGCCAATGTTTAGATAGGAAGTCTTTCAGAGTGGTTTTCAAAGATGGAAGGTAGGATATTGACCTGATGGATACAGGTAAGGAGTTCAGGCCTTAGCATCCATGTATGAGTACAGACAATGCCCAGCAGATTTGATAGGTTTGTATATAGGAGTTTTGGCCACTGGATCCCAATGACCAACTGGCAACGTGGTTATGTCGAATGTTTTTTAGTGCTGGACAGGCAGATGGATTCTGGATAATTTTAAAGGTGGTAGGAATCTGTGTATACGTTAGTTGAGGCAGTTCTAAGCAATTTAGGCCTTCTAGTGCTATACAGTGGTGTGTTCTGAAAGGGATATTTGCTGCAAATTTAGCAACGTTGTTATAGCATTGTTGAACTTTTCATTTTTGTGAAGCCTGAAGGTTAGTGAGGATTGGAGCAACATAAACAAGAATGGGGAGGAGATACATTGTATCAAGTGCAGTTTTACTTGCATCAGTGCGAACGTTTTTGGCTCTGTAAAGCATCCCTAGTTTTTGATGAGTTTTTCGTACACAATTTTATATATGCAAGTCGAATGTACGATTACCATCGACTATCACCCGTAATAGTTTGCTGTGAGAAGTTGAGTTCAATGGCTATATTATCAAGAGAGAGGACTTTAAATTTTGTTTTTTTCATGAGAGTGGGATTGGGGGGGGGAGTAGTAGTTTGGTCTTTTTTGGGTTGATCATGAGTTGTGAGTTTCAAAGCCGTGTTTCACTGGCTGTTAAAGCTTCCTGAGTAATTGTTGGAGGTGTACCATTTTTGTCAGATGTGCAAATGAGAGTGGAATCATCTGTGTATTATATTAGGGTGGCTTGTTTTGCAGATGTATAGAGGAATTTGGTGAAATTGTTAAAGAGGAGGAGACCAAGGATAAACCCTTGTGATACACCGGTGGTGACTGGGAGATAATGAGGGAGCATGGAGCGCCATTTTACTGACTGATACCTATTGGACAGGTAGCTTTTGAACCACAGAAGGACGGGCTGAGAGAGACCCAGTGAGGACATTTGAAGTAGAAGTTTGTTGTGACAAACTGTGCTGAATTCTTTAGACAAGTCTAGAAATAAGGAAGACTAGTTTGATGTTATCTCTAGCTTTATTGACAGTATCTATATATGTTAGAAGGGCAGAGCAGAAGGATGGGACATAGGAAGGACAGAAGACATGCTGTGTAGGGGATAGGAGTTCTTCCTGCAGGAGATAGTCTAGCAATTGCTTTTGAATACATGTTTCAAGTATTTTGGTGAGGAGAGATAAGATTGCTATAGGTCTAAAGTTATTAATGTCTGTTGAATTTCCTCCTTTTGCAGAGGGATAATGTGTGACTTTTTCCAGAGAGAGGAAATGCAGGGTTCCTAGTTTGACCTATTTATAAGGATCAAGACAGGACAAGGAATGCTATCTGCTGCTGTTTTTATATACTCACTTGGAAGGTCATCAACTGAAGAAGAGCATGGTTAAAGTTTGTTTAAGACTAGTTTTATATAGGATGTGGGCACAGGTTTGAAGGTGAAAGAGGATGTGGTGATATGTGGCTGTTGAACAGGGTTGTGATAAGGTGTTGAGCAATTCTTGGTTAGAGATGCTATACTATCTATAAAATAAGAGTTGAACTGTATTGCCTTTTCAAATGGTGAGTTTTCAGGAGAGGGGTTTGGGTTGAATTTTTGGCCAGGATGTAAGGTTTCATTAATGGATGTCCAACTTTTTTAGGGTTGTGTTTAGTATTATTCTGAAAGTTACTATAGTATAGTTTTTGTCTTCATTTATTTATTTTTTAGTACTATTGTGAAGCATTCTGAAATTTTCAAGCTATTGAGGTGTTTTATATTTTTGCCATTCTCTGCATGCTTTTTATCTGTCCTGCATTATCTTTCTACTCTTTCTGGGCAGCCAAATTGCATTATTTGTCTTTAGTCTCTTCCTTCTAAGAGATGCAAGGCTGTTTTGGATATTTAGAAAAGTTGTATTGAATTCATTTACAGCACTGTCTATGGGGCGGATTTTTAGGAAGTTACATTTAATAGTTACTAGTGGAGCAATGAATATTTCTAGGTTAAACTTGGAAAGGTTGTGTGTTATTTTATATATGTTCTGTTTAACTGGATGTGTGAGATTTCCAGTCTTAATAGGCTGGGAGATGATCACTGAGAGAGTCTGACACTGTACCTGAGGTAACGAAAAAACTCAATACCGCTGAAACCAATGGTAGATGTATGTGGAATGCAGGTTCTTGTTAAATGGATAAAACATCCTTCATTTATTAAAACTAACTCTATTAAAATCACAAAGCATTTCAAATCCAAAATCACATTAAAAAATCGACACAAATCCAAGTATTCGATAAGCACTTTCATCTTCTTTATTGAAAACGTCATCAGATATTGGTGTATAATTGTGACTTTATTTTATATTCAAAAAAGTAAATGAAATCAATCACATGATAGGCGAACCTCCAAAATCCCTATGACTTTTAAAGGGCCAGTGTCATCTTTTAAGTGTTTTTAACTTTCATATGCAAACAAAGGGGAGGTGATCATTTAAACCTGGGGGTTTGATGCGTTTATTCTTAATTGCAAGGACAATTCAATTTTCTCAAGGTATAATGTCCATGGTCCATCTCTCTCAGTTAAAGAGATAGTGTCAATAGCAAAAAAAAAATGAAATTATGGTCCAGATTGTCCATTACATGTTTAGCTAAAGCATTCTGTAATCTTTTCTTTTTATCATATAAGTGCTTGTAGATTCTGTCATGCAACCTTCTTTCTGTTTTTCCTATATAAAGTCTACCGCAAGATGAACATGTCAAACAGTAAGTCACTCTCATAGTATTACAATTGAATGTTCCATTCAACCTGATCTGATAATTATTAATAGTAAAGGTTTTTCCAGCCTGGACAAACTTACAATATGAACATGCTCCACATTCTTTCATGCCATCTCTTCATCTTACTGATTTCAACTTCCTTCTCTAACAGGAACTTCATATTCCTACCCCTTCTGAGGGTTACATGTGGACCTGTACCCACTCGTTCTTGTATTTCACTATTATGTGTGGAAATCATCCAATTCTTCTTCAGGATATCCAGGGTATCCGAAGTATCTGCTGAGAAGGTATTAATAAATGACCCATTAAATATACTTTGGTCATCTTCCAAGTTAATTCTTGATACTAGATTTATGGACCTCATAATAATGGGGATAAGAACTTTCTCTTTTGTTGAGAATTTCCATCAGGATGTGATTCAAAAAAATGGGAAGGATAACAGCGTTGTAAAAAAAAATTCTTTAGAAAAATACATTCGTCCCAGAAATCCTCAGTTTTTCTTGTATTTATTTATTCAACACATTTTATGTAGGCAAGACTGCTCTCTGATAACTGTGCAGGAAACACCTGCATTATGCTAGGGTCTAGAGGCTAAAAGAAGCCATGGGAGTTTTTAGATGTTTTTCTGAGGTGCATTTTACATTTTTTTAAACAAGCTTTAAATCCAAAGATGGTCTGAATAAGACTCATGATTAAGGGAAGAGATTGGTTTTAAACTTTGGCTTTCCCTCAGTCCTTGTAATACACCCAGACTGAACCAAACTACCTCTAAGAACTGGGGTGAAAGTAAATGCAATAAGCCAGGAGCCTGGGGTGTGCAAGGACCCCAGAAGCTATGGAGGTTCTATGTGCTATCAGGTGCATTCTACAGTTTTTTAAACAATCTTTTTATTCAAAAATATCCTGAACAAAAAATGTGATTAATGGAAGAAATTCACTCTTGTTCAAAAGCTTTGGTTTTCCCTGAATCCTTTCAACACACTCAAACTGACAAAGACTACACTGCAATAACTAAATTAAGCTGGGGATCTAGGAGACCCTAGGCTCCAAAAGCCATGGGAGTTATAGATGCTGTAAGATGCATTTTAAAGCCCTTTCCAACCTTTTGATTCAGTGATGACCTGAACAAAAATCATACATAAGGAAAGAAATTCAATCATACTTTTTATTTCAAGGAAGAAATAAGCTGTATCCAACGCTTAACGCTCAACATTAAATAGCAGTTCACAATAAACATAGAAGACAAATTGCTTGTGATAATACATAAATCATTTTTAGAAACAGTACCTGCCTCAATGCATCAACATAAAAGAGGTAATCACTTTCTCAGTATCTCAGTCTGGTGTTACATTGGGATGAAAATTAAAGGACAAATGGCCAATATCATATATTTCAAGTCACTGCTGTCATATGCATATACAGCATACATCCTCATCCCTGCTCGCAAAAGACAGCCACCTTCTGTATACCCCTCTAATGTCACACTTACAAAAAATGAGAAAACAAATAGAATGTATTTGCTGTCATACGTATATAAACAGAATACGTCTTTACCCTCCCCCAAAAGATAGCCACCTGTATATGCATTTGAAGTTTGATTGTGAGGAAAATGAAAAAAAATACAGTAATATTTTCAACTTACTTTCCAACAGTATACTGCTACTGTACAAGTTTAGTGACCCTCTATCCACCCCTCTGAAATTTGTGAACAAAAGTTAAGAAATTATGACAACTTCCCAGAATTTAGCAGAATGTCCCTCCCAACTTCTTTAAGATACAGCCAACCAGTGAAACCAGACATTAGAAAGTTATAGTTTAATTTAAAAAAAGTGCATCATAGTGATGCCAACCCTCTCTCATGTCAGTGTCATAGATTTCTGCTTAATCTCAGAACATTGCAGGGTCTCTGCTCTGTGACCTCACAATGCATGTTGATTTGAATAATCAAGTCAAGTGGAACATCTTCTCTGTGGGAAATCAGTCACATTGCAGGGTCAAGAGTGTTGTACTGCAGTAAGGTAACACATTTTATTTAGTTTTTAGAGCAAAGAAACAATGCATTTCATTGCTCTCAAAAATAAACAGATAAATAAATAAATACATAATTGGAAAGAGTGCCCCTCCAAGCATGACACCATAGGCAGTAGCCCAGCTGGCCTATGCATAAGGCTGGCCCTCCATGTGATCATTATTCTCCAATCCTCTTGAGGCATCCCTCAAGAAATGGAGTTTGACACAAGGTTACCCTTTTTATTTTTAAACACCTTTATTAAATTATCAGGCACATTTACATTTATATAAAAGTAATCAAACTGCATTAACAAGTTAAAATCAACAAACATTATGCTTCACGTACAGTATATTGCTATATATCATATAACCTAAGCAACATTACATAAATTATTAATTTCCTTCCAGTTTTTTTTTAAACATGAAACATCTTTATTAAATCATCACTTATGACATAAGCAATCATACACTTATATAAGGAAAACAAACTACACTGACACAATCCTAGATTGAAGCATTTTACATCACAAACCATACTACATCAACCCCCAGGCTCTATACCAATCCCCAACCTCTGAGAAAACCTGGTTAAGAACAGTCCCACCCAATGGTTGGGAGCAACTACCTGCAAGGTGAATTCTTGACAGTAAGCAGGACTAGCTAGGAAAGACAGACAGAGATGCAGTCAAAGCTGCTCTGAACATTTTTGAAACACCTGTTCACAGGCTGGAGTCCAGATAATCTTATCTTGTCTATTTTTCTTAGTGAAGTCCGTAAAGAGATTGGCTATTGTACTATAGTGTGGAACAAACTTCTAGTACCCTGCTGTTCCTAGAAATGCCCTCACCTGTTTCTTGGTAGTAGGTGTATGCCATGCCCAAATAACTTTGACTTTGACAACCTGTGACCTAATCTTACCAATGTCCACTCAGTAACACAGATAAGATATGTCTGACATACCTGCTTGACACTTGTTGGTCTTGATATTCATCCGTGTCTTTTGCAAACTGACCAGCACCTTCCTGACATGTTGAACATGCTCTGGCTATGACCATCTGTAGATAACAATACCATTCATGTAAGTAAATGTGTAATCTCCTGCTTCTGTTAGGATGTAATGTACCAACCTCTGGAAAGTTGCTGGGGCATTTCCTATTTCAAAGTGCATGTTAGTAAACTAGTAAAGCCCATATGCTGTCCTCTCCCAGGCTGCATGCATCAAGGGTACCTGCCAGCAACTCTTAGTCACTCAGTAGTGGTTAAATACTTAGCCTCACTCAGCTGACCTAATTCTTTTTCTGTCCTTGGCATGGAGTAAGTATCTTACTCTGCATTATGCTTTCTATACTCAATATAGAATCTGGTGCTGCCATCTTTCTTTGGCACTGCCACCAGAAAGTAATGATTTCAGGGTCTATATTACGTGATCGAAACCTTAAATTATCGAACACCTAAAGGTTGATCATGAAATGTCGAACACAACATCGAAAACAGCCGTTTACACATAGGGAAACAATGCCGTTGGCCAAATTAAATAAAAGTTTTAAATAGAAATGAAGTGGGGGCCTTCACCCCCCCAACGAAATATACCTACTCTGAGATTGCTGTACAGTGGATAAAGAAAAAAATCTACATAACGGCCAAACAACTTGTTTCCCTGTGTGGAAATGGCCGTTCGCAATTTTCAGACTTCGACATTTAGTGATCGACCTTTAGGTGTTCGATAACCTAAGGTTTCGATCACGTAATAGGGAACCATGATTTAACAGGGTTTATTGGCATAGCTGGTTTTAGGCACCAGCGAACCCTGCAGTCGCTGGGGGCCTCCTGTTCCCTGGAGGCCCCCAACCACAGCAAGTTATCTTATCCTGATATTCTGTTACATCTGTAAAACCAACAAAAGCTAGTGCAGCAGTCTTGCATATTAAATAAACTATGAGGGTAATAACTTTTATTTATATCTCCGTTAAAATTAAAAGATATTTCTGGTTGTAGTAACGGTGTTTTGTAATGTAACAGGCATCAGAATGCCATTAAATATTTTACTACTGACATAGTGCTCCTGGCTTAGTTAAACCGTGCTTTTGGACATTTTCTCCACTAAAATTAACTACATAGCCAGCTTTTAGTCCCTGCAAAACCATGGCTGCAGGGGCTCCTTAATCATCTTTGTGTGGGGGCCCCACAAAAGCTGCTGCTGACTGGGGAAAAATGAGGAATGAAAAATGCATTAATTTCCTAATTATGCTCTTTAACATGAACAGGGCTGTGATATGACCCTGTTAGGATGAAGATGATAATGAACATGAACAATATAAGCACTAGAGGGATCAGCAGCCCAGAGTGACTTACCTTAGTGCAAACTTTGGATTTTAAGAAGAGCTGATGCTTCCGATCATCAGGGATAGTTTCTCTTTCAGGTAGTTTTATAACTAATACCAGAACACCAGATACTATAACTCAATGTCTTTGCTTAAGAATTCAGTACAATCCCAAAAATAATAGAATAAATGCTCAGAATCATAAATATGTTTAAATATTTCTCTAATTCACTTAAAACATTACTAGAATAACATATTTTGCATCGACATCTATTTTTGGACAATAGGTATAAAACTCAGATGTCTGGATTAATTGACTGTTTGTAATCCTGAATGATTTACCAGCAAATCAGACTTTTTACGAAGGATAAAGCAAAAGTATGAACAAAATCAGGGAAGGTCTGTGAAAGTAGGGACAGTGACAAGTATGCATCACTCCTCGATGAAATAAATCTTACTGCTTCTGCTGTTTGACGACTGCTAAACAGCAGTGACTAATCTGGTGTGGCAGTACCAATGTTGCACAAGGCATTGTTGTTTGCTGAAATAAGTACATAACTAGTACTGCTGTGGCTTATGCATGTGTGTGTGTGTGTGTGTGTGTGTGTGTGTGTGTGTGTGTGTGTGTGTGTGTGTGTGTGTGTGTGTGTGTGTAAAAAACATCACTGATTTTTATCTGTGCATGCACCCAATAATGCCAAGACACAGACATTATTCTTCTGTGTATCAGTAAAAAATGTACCTAACAAGTAATTATATTTCGAAAGTAAGACATAACATATATCACAGAACATTCAGACACTTAGATATTCTTGGAGTCTGGTTGCCCCCACTCACCAGACTGTCTAAATGGATAATGGGGACTCCCTTTATCATCCTTGACTCTGTGGGGTCCCCGCCAAAGCTGTTGCTTGTTGGAGAAAAATATATCAATTTTCTGAATACACTGTTTAACCTGAATGGTGCTGAGATGTGACCCTTTTGGGATAAAGCTAGTAATAGCCTCTGTTTACAACCACACCATTCTAAAACCAGCCCTGCTCAAATGTGTGTGTGTACATAAAGTTGCTATGGGTTATGAGGGGCTGGAGATTGTGTGGTTATTACATCTTTAATTTTCATCACAGTCAAACCTTGGAGGTGCCCACATTAAGTCATTATAGCTTGTGTTTGAGCTGAGGGCAGTGTTTTTCACAGACCTCAGAGGTGTACAAAGAAGGTTACTATAGCTTGTGTAAGAGAGGTGTACTGTCTAGGAGCAACAAATTTGAATATTACTGAAATCATTCTCAGAATCACGTACTAGGCACATATACATGTGGCTACCTTTGACGGCTGGGGTGAAGAACATGCTATGCTATGTATATGTATATCATCAGTCACTTGAAATATATGACAAAGGCAATTTAAATCTCTGCTTTCATCCCAGTCTAACACCAGAGGGATGCATAGGCAGTGACTTGTCTTTTTTAGAGGGTTAGGGAGGTAGGCAGTATTTCCAGATAAGACTTAAATATTTTCAGAACTACTGGCTTGTTAGTTTATTGTAAGCTACAATTTTGTCAACTTTGAAAATTAAGCCTTGGGCACAAATTATGCTTTGAAAGAAAGAAAATAAGGCTGAAATTCTTTTTTTCTTCATAATTTTTATTTAGGCAACCATTGGATTAAAATGTTGAGAAAATGCTCTAAAATGCATCCCAGACCATCTGTAAACCTGTGGCTTGTTGGGCCCTGGCTTGAGTTATTTCCTAAATGGTTATTACTGGGCTGTCTTGTTCAGGAAAGGTGTGTTGAAGGATGCAAGGAAAGCTAAAACTGAACCAAAACAGTGAATTTCTTTCCTTAATCATAATTTCTGTTCAAGCTATTATTGGATGAAAAGGTTGCGTAAAATGCACTTCAGAGCATATAGAAAGTTATGGCTTCTTGAAAAAGCTGAGAATAAGGCAGAATGTGAGAGAAGGAAGAAAAAGGTAACGTGCATGGTATGGGGAGCCCAAAAGGAGAAGGACTCAGAGGAGAGGACTGGAGGGTGTGTGTGGGGAGGGGGGGTGTTGAAATGTAGGTCCAGTCATCATTTCACTTTAAGTCCAGACCTGTACATAGACTTGTTGCAATGTATCACTGCTGCAACTAAGTGCCAGTAACTCTAACTGCCCCTTTTTTTTGACAGCTCAACATAGTGATAGTGTGATACACAGGCCTGTTGTAATGTGAAAGCTTGTAGCTGCAGGTCTGTCTGTGGATCCTACTCCTAAATGTTTGCAGCATGAAATAAAAGGTTGCTTAGGATGGATGGCATTTTTAGGATGATACTTATACTGGAAGTGCCTAGGGGGCCCCCAACTTGACATTTCCTGGGGGCCCCCAAAATGCTAACACTGGCCCTGTTTATTGGAATTATGACAGAATATTATCCAGAAACTACTTTTTGCCAGTTACCTATGGTGTCATGTTACTAAATTGAAGTATGCATAGAGTGTTATATATTATATAATGCTTTATTGAGCAGTGCAGCATACCTCTTAGTCTGTTAGTGGAAGAAATCTGGACAAAGACAAAAATAATTAGGGGACAAAGACCCAAAAAAGGATACATTTTAAATATTGCTCTTATAACTTAGAAAGTTGCTAGAATAACAGGAGTTGTGTTAGCAAGCATATTCAGAAGGACATGAAGTCTGAAACTCAAATGGTAAATCACTATCCAGTGGCTTCAATCTGCAGTGATTTGCCAGAAAACTACAAATTTTATGAGGAACAGACCAAAAATATGAGACAAAACTTTGGACATTCTGTGAAAATCTGGACAGTTGGGAGGTATGCACTAAAGACTTAACACAAACTTCATCTTTGTATTTTGCTTTTTACCTACACATTCCTTTTCTGATAATAGTGCGACCAAATCTTACCAATGTCCACTCAGTAACACAGATAAGATATGTCTGACATACCTGCTTGACACTTGTTGGTCTTGATATTCATCCGTGTCTTTTGCAAACTGACCAGCACCTTCCTGACATGTTGAACATGCTCTGGCTATGACCATCTATAGATAACAATACCATTCATGTAAGTAAATGTGTAATCTCCTGCTCCTGATAGGATGTAATGTACCAACCTTTGGAAAGTTGCTGGGGCATTTCCTATTTCAAAGTGCATGTTAGTAAACTAGTAAAGCCCATATGCTGTCCTCTCCCAGGCTGCATGCATCAAGGGTACCTGCCAGCAACTCTTAGTCACTCAGTAGTGGTTAAATACTTAGCCTCACTCAGCTGACCTAATTCTTTTTCTGTCCTTGGCATGGAGTAAGTATCTTACTCTGCATTATGCTTTCTATACTCAATATAGAATCTGGTGCTGCCATCTTTCTTTGGCACTGCCACCAGAAAGTAATGATTTCAGGGTCTATACTACGTGATCGAAACCTTAAATTATCGAACACCTAAAGGTTGATCATGAAATGTCGAACACAACATCGAAAACAGCCGTTTACACATAGGGAAACAATGCCATTGGCCAAATTAAATAAAATTTTAAATAGAAATGAAGTGGGGGCCTTCGCCCCCCCCTAACTAAATATACCTACTCCGAGATCGCTGTACAGTGGAAAAAGAACAAAATCTGCATAATGGCCAAACAACTTGTTTCCCTGTGTGGAAATGGCTGTTCGCAATTTTAAGACTTCGACATTTAGTGATCGACCTTTAGGTGTTCGATGACCTAAGGTTTCGATCATGTAATAGGGAACCATGATTTAACAGGGTTTATTGATATTATGAGAGAATATTATCCAGAAACTACTTTTTGCCAGTAGGACCACCCCTTACCCATGGTGTCATGTTACTAAATTGAAGTATGCATAGAGTGTTATATATTATATAATGCTTTGTTGAGCAGTGCAGCATACCTCTTAGTCTGTTAGTGGAAGAAATCTGCACAAAGACAAAAATAATTAGGGGACAAAGACCCAAAAAAGGACACATTTTAAATATTGCCTTTATAACTTAGAAAGTTGCTAGAATAACAGGAGTTGTGTTAGCAAGCATTTTCAGAAGGACATGAAGTCTGAAACCCAAATGGTAAATCACTATCCAGTGACTTCAATCTGCAGTGATTTGCCATAAAACTACAAATTTTATGAGGAGCAGACTAAAAATATGAGACACAACTTTGGACATTCTGTGAAAATCTGGACAGTTGAGAGGTATGCACTAAAGACTTAACACAAACTTCATCTTTGTATTTTGCTTTTTATATGCGCATTCCTTTTCAGATAATAATGTGTCATGAGTTTAGAGGCCATAAAACATAATGCAAATATTTTAAGAAGAGGATGACTTAAAGAATTCTAAAAAGAACAATACAAATTAAGAGAAGCTGAGCAACAGGTGAGGGAAGAAGAGTTTGCAACATTATATTATCAAAAGGTAATTTGTTAGGCATGATTTCTTGTATGCTAGAGGGTTGAGAGGATGTTTCATGGAAGCATTTATTTTTGTTCAACAGCAGGATATACTATATCCCTAAATATGGACAAACACCTATTCATACCTTACATCTCCTTACTCTCCCTTCTTCACTCACTCCCTTACTTCTATCAATTCTCTCCCCTGGCTTTCTCTCCAAATATACCATACGCCTGCTCTTCTCCCACTTCATACTACAATTCCTGTTTGTAGTATACTAACTTAACTTTAATTTCTCTACAAACTAGCTAAAATTTCTCTAACTATGAAATCATTGACACATAACTTGTGTCTATTCTTAACCAATGTTTTCATATAATGTCTAATTTGGTATAATTATTTAAACTGTATTTTTTTAATTTATTTTTAAATACTGTAAAATTGTTATTCTTAAAATATTTTGTAATACCCTGGAGCTTTTCTCCTTGAGCCTCCTCTAAAAATGGGCTCCCCTAGTTGGACTTTCCCGGTAATCAAATGTTAATAAATAAATAAATAAATAAATAAATAAATAAATAAATAAATGCAAATTAGGAGAAGTGATAGAATCCACCACTGACAGAAATGTTCTCTAGGATGTACTGACACAGATAAATAACTTGCATGAAAGCCATGGACTGAAACTAAATGCCAAGGAATGCATAATAGTATCCTTCAGGAAATCATCTACCTACTATTTACTATCATATTGACAACCTACCCCTAAGAGTTGACCCAGTAGTCAGGGACTTGGGGACACACATAGACAGCAATCTAGCCTTTGTCTACAGTAGTGAGAAAATCATTCTATATTGTGCAGCTTATAAACAAAGGTATGATATCTCCAAGGAGGTCATTGTTCAACTGGATTCAGCATTCATCAAACCTGTCACTGAGTACAGTGATCCTTTTGTTATGTATTTAACCAGGCACATCCAGCAACTGGAACATGCACAAATGTTCTTTACTAAAAGAATACAGGGAGTAGGTAACATGTCCTGTGAAGATCGCCTCAAAGCCCTATTCCTGTATTCTATCTCCTACAGGCTATTTAGGGGAGATTTATGCCTGTGCATACAAAGCATTGTCAGACCCCACCCTGATGGACCTCTTGCATATCCACAAAACAGACAGCACCAGAATTACCTATTCTAAAGACTTAAATCTTGCCTGTGGTGTTTCAATTATTTATTTATTTTACATTTGATTACCAGGAAATTCTGACTGGACACATGTCCTTTTTCAGTGGAGGCCCAGGGAGAAAAGCTACACATAGTACATCAGTTTAAAAGCATTTGATTACATTTGAATATGCAGTGTGTTGCAAATACAATAATACAGATTTTATACAAGCAAGACACCTACACAGTTTCTCTAAAGAATCAGTTATAGTACATGATCATAGACTAGTGAGACAGAAATTAAACAACAAAAAATCTTATACAAATTCTATAAAGAATCAGAATATCAAAATAAAGTGCACAGAGTAGTGAATGAGAGACAATACAACATTATACAACTTCTGCAGAGTACAAACATGGATTTTTTAGGTTAACTGTTCTTCCTTATCATCAGAGTTAAATGCACTTGTATTATAAGTGGTGTTACGGTCAACAAAGTAGAAGTGTTAGTACCATCTGAAAGGGACAGTTTAGTCAGGAACTGGGCATGGGCACAGCCACTTGTTGGACAAGTGAGCTTTTAGCATTTTTTTTAAATTGAGACAAGGCTACAGCTACAGTAGATGTAATGTTAGGAGGTAGTTCATTCCAGATTTTGCCTACGTAATTTGAGAAGAGGGATTCTCCAGCTAGGTTTTTGGCTGTATTTCTCTTTATGAGGGGTTTGTTGGTGGAGCATACAGCTCTGGCAACAAACTACTTATAAAGATAAATACAGCCTATAAATAGGACCTACTGAAGAGACATGTATGTATCCCAGAGATTGAAGCAGAGTTCTCCCTAACCCAATTCCGGTGTAATTTGAACAGTTGGATGGGGAACAAGAAATGTATCTCTGGTTTTGCTGCTGTGTCTGCAATGGACATGGGCAGCCTGTAAATGGTTCGTCTCCCAGATCCCTGCTTGTAAACTTTTCATCTCCCAAATCCTTGCTTACACTTATCAAGGGTACCAGAACTTGTCAGAGATTTGGGATGCATGGCTAGGCTTAAAAGGCCCTTGTGGTAATTAGCCTAGTACACACCTATGAACTTATGAACTTATGAAGTGGCAAGTGTAGTTTTAGTTTTGTTGGTAAGAATGTTTTTGGTTCTGTAAACCATGCTTAGTTTTTGATGAGTTTTTATTATGCAATTTTGTATATGCAGGTCAGACTTAAGATTATCACCTACTATGATCCCTAATAATTTGTTATGAGAAATGACTTCAATGGTTCAAGGATAGAGCCTTTTAGTACACCGATGGTGACTGTGAGTTATGGTTCGAGGGTGAAGTGCCAATGTACTGATTGATATCTATTGGACAGGTAGCTTGTGAACCATAGAAAGATGGGCTGTTGAGACCTAGTGCTGATATCTGAAGTAGAAGTTTACTGTGACAAACTATGTTGAAGGCTTTTGACAAGTCTAGAAATAAGGAGGAGATTAGACTGCCATTATCTCTAACTTTATTCACAACATCTATATAAGTTAGAAGTGCACTGTTAGTACTGTGGGAAGGACAGAAGCCATGTTGTGTCGGAGGTAGGAGTTCTTCCTGCGTGAGATAGTTTAGTAATTGTTTTTGGATACACTTTTCAAGTATTTTGGAGAGGGGGAATAAGATTGCTATAGGTCTAAAGTTAGTAATGTCTGTTGAATTTTCTCCGTTGTGCAGAGTGATAATGTGTGACTTTTTCCAGAGAGAGAGAGGGAATGTGAGATTCCTGGACTGACCTATATATGTGGATTGAGACAAGACAAGCAATGCTACTGGCTGCTATTTAAGGTACTCACTTGGAAGGCTGTCAGCAGAAGTACATCATTGTTTGAGTTTGTTTCAGAGTAGTTTAATATAGGATATGGCCACAGGTTTGAAGGTGAAAGTGGATGTGGTAATATGTAGCTGTTGTGCAGGGTTAGGATCAGATGGGGAATACTTGGATGCTAAACCATCTACGAAAAAAAATTAAAGAGTTGATTTGTTTTACACTGTTGAGTGGTGTCACTGGGAGGGGGGTTATGGTTGAATTTTTGGCTGAGATGCAAGACTTCTTTAATGGTTGTCCAGAATTTTCAGTGTTGTGTTTACTATTATTCTGAAAGTTATTATAGTATATTTTTATCTTAATTTATTTGCTTTTTAGTATGATTGTAATGCATTCTGAAATGTTCCCGATATTGTGGTGTTTTATAATTTTGCCATTCTTTCCCTGCTTTTTCTCTATCCTGGATTAGCATTCTACCCTTTTTGGATAGACAGATTGCATTACCTGTTCTTAGTCTCTTCCTTCATGGAGGTACAAGGGTATTTAGGATATTCAGGAAAGTTTTACTGAATTTATTAATAGCATTATCTAAGGGAAAGATATTTAGGAAGTTCCAGTTAATGGATGATAGTGAAGCAATGAACATTTCTTGGTTAAACTTGGAAAGGTTGCATGTTATTTTATAAACATGCTGTTTAAGTGGATTTTTGAGATGTCTGGTTTTATAGATTGGGAGATCATCACTGATAAGTGTCTGACATTGTACCTGTGGTGTTGTATTTCCTAGGGTCTGATACTAGGATCCAGCCTAATACAGAATTTGATGTCTTCCTATAATGTGTGGTACTATTCATTAGTTGGCTGTGTGAAACCATATAGGTTCAAGCTAGATGTAGGGAGTTCATGTCCAAGCGATTGACATTCAGATATCCTAGTAGTATTTTTCCTTGTGGGATTATTATAGATATGTAATATAGGATGTCTTCCAGTATAGCTGTATTGTCACCAGGAGGGATATAAAGGAAAGCAATACATATTTGTTTATAATTGTTTATTTTCAGTAAAGTAATAAGAACATTTGCTGAACTGAATTGTGGTATCGGTTTGTTGTAAGGGTAAATGTGGTAGTTGTTGGGAAGCAGAAAAGCAGTAACACCAAATTTCCTCTTTATATGGTCATTACAGGTGATATTATAGCCTGGAGGGGTAATTTCAGAGTTGTTTATGTTGGGCTTCAGCCAAGTGTCAGGTACTGTGAGAATATCAGACTTATGTCTCCTCCAAGAAGAATTTTAGTAAATTGGTGAATTTCTGATACTTGTTTCTTGGAAAGTATTTTCCCATTTAATTCTGCTTTGGTTTGAGTTGAAATGGAGTTAATCAGTCTATATTTGGAGTAAAGGTGAGAGGCATCATTATATAAGTTTGGTGTGATGTGTGGGGAGTGTAGGGAGGAAGTATGGATAGGTGGTTGGGACAGAGTTGGAGACATGTTGAGAAGCACTATAGAGTCATGGTAGGATGAGAGATGACCGAGTAAGAGGAGATGAATCGAGTATAAGCTGAGAAGTAGCATGATTAAGGAAAGGGATCTGTATTTTATTGATGGCGGTTAATGGAAGTAAGAGTCAAGAAGGAAACATGATGTTTCAGGGCAGTAAGGTATTTATTGGTGGAGTCTGAACACTGCTAGAAGGTAGGTAGGAAAGTTGTATCTTCTGTGAGGGAAGAGAGTTAGGTTGTCCTGGTATACTCTCTGGAATGTAAGGAAGAGAGGGGTATGATATCTTCATTCACAAAAATGGTGGGTATAACACTAGCTAGTTTTCCAAGTTCCTCAAGAAACATTTCCTAATGCATGAACAATCTTTCTTGTACTGATTTAAACTCACATGATGCACTTTGGCACACAAATTTAATTTGCTTCCAACTGAACACTAATTTCTGAATCCAGTCCTTTTCCACACAAAGCTGATGCTCCTCTTTTTACTAAAACTAAAGACAGACATTTTGTTTGCTTTTAATAGTACACTACAGTCATTCTTTTACAAAATACAAACATTAAAGGAGAACAGATTGCCTCAAAAGTGTATTCATTTTAATGCACTTTTCATTTATTTAAATGTTGTTTGCTGACATTTTTCATTTCATTTTATTCAGTGTATTACATAATCTATGGACTTAATCCCCCGGATTCAGCAAGCTCTGCACAGTGTGCAGGAATAGTACAAGAGCTACTGCACGCAATATGGCCGATGAGCGATCCAGGAATGAGCTCCCGGGATCTACACGATCGCTCCTATACTATTCCTGCACAGACACCACTGCTGTATGCTACTTACCCCATTTGCTGGTGAAAACCATGCAAATGAGGTGAATTAGCAATCCAGGAAGCAGACAGACATCTGTGCAGGAATAGTGTAACCTGCAGAAATGTATTTGGTTACTAACCAAATACATTTCTGCAAATTACAAAACGGAGGCATGACAACTCCGAAGAAAGCATGTATTCAATGTAGTAGGATGCCAATGGCCAAATATATCACCATTATAGTTGCAAAATTATTTATTATTTGGCCAATTTCAGCCGTTTAAGCATAGGGCAGCAGTCCGCAAATGGGATTGACCCGAAAATAAGAAAAAAGTTGGAAATAAGTTTTTAAACCCAAATCACCATTTTGCCATGATAGGCAATGGCATACATAAGACAACAATACCAGGGAATAATTGTTGCTGAGGGGGAAGGCTCAGTGTGAGTGTGGTAACTATGAATTAGTATTTTGTTTTATGCAAATGAGGCAAGCGATACTGAATCACAGATTTCCCTTCAGTGTTAGCTTGCACCTAACCGTGTAGGTGCAGCAACACCGTGGTATAAGTATAAGAAGTAGATAACCTCATAAGGGGGAGTGTCATGCATGCTGTAAGCTTATTGCAGCTCTGTGGCCCGTGTTTGCCCTTAGGTAAGCACAGCTAAGGAAGGGGTGTGTGTCTGAGGCTGTGCACCAGGTTTTAAACAAAAAAAAAATAAAACAGGAAATAGCAGCTCTGTTCACATCTGAGCACTGGGCATGGGCGCTGCGCCTTGGTGCTTAAACAGGAAGGCAATGGGAAGGGAAAACAGCAGTAGGAAGGCAACCAAGGAGAACTAGCATAGCTGGCAGGTAAAATGTATCAGAATCAGCCAATTACACATGGAACAGCCTAGCATGCTACTATAAACTATGCAAACACCTTCCAGTCTGTTTTTTTCCCACAAACTCTACACCACCGGGGTACACAGATGGGGAAATTTTATCTGACAAAACTAACATAATGTTAGGAGCTGCTGTTGCTCTCATACATTGATATGTGCAAGAGGCTGTGGGTGGTGAGGATGTGAATGCTGATGACCAACCCACAGTGAGGAGAACAAAAAGAGTGTACCGACCCAGGGTAACCTACCAGGGGCTACATGAGTTGGAGATAGTGGAGTACTATAGGGTAGACATGGACCTTCTACAGCTAATTGTTGAGATGTGCCAGCCACGCCTCACACAGAGAACCAACAGAGGGGAACCCATCCCAGTGGATACCAAGGTATCTGTAGGCTTAAGAATACTAGCCACAGGTACCTTCCAAAGGGCAACTGGGGATATTATAGGGATCTCACAGGCATCAGCATCCAGGGTACTAAACCAGTTCCTTGATGCCATGTCAGCAAATGCCAGTGAGCACATACATTTCCTCAACACCTGTGAGGCGTTGACCAGCAATATGCATCTCTTCCACCAAATAGCAGAATACCCTGAGGTAGTGGGTGCTACAGACTGCACACACATATCAAAGCAGCAGTCATCCACCAGGGTAGGATCTACATAAACTGCAAGAGCTTCCCCTCCATCAACTGCCAGGTTATGTCCGATGCCCATGGCATTATCTTGAATGTGTGTGCTGGCAGCCCTGGAAGCTATCACAACTCCCACATCTGGCATATGACACAGATGTACCAGTTATTTGCCAGTGGGGACATCCCATATGGCCACCTAGGGGGGATGCTGGTTACTCACTGGAGCCGTGGCTGATGACACCCATCAGAAATGCACACACACACACAAACAAGAACTCCATAATGAGGCACACACACAAACCAGAATTATAATAGATCATGTGTTTGGGATGCTCAAGTCATGGTTCCACTGCCTGGACATATCAGATGGAGCCCTGCAGTACTCTCCAGCTACATGTACACAAATATTCATAGTATGTGCCATGCTACACAATATGATCCTGTGGAAACAGTTTCAGCAGGACCAGCACAGGGCAAGGCCACACAGCCCCCCACCATTGCCAAGGCCATCACAGGTACAGAGGGACTCGGAGTAGGAACAACCTGAGCCTGCTCATGTAGGCAGAAGGAGGCATGCCCAGCATGCCAGGCTTTGGCAAAGAGGCAACACATAGCACATACACTGACACGGTAGGGACCCAGGGAATGACAGCTCTCTCTGACTCGCCCATACAGTAAAAGGGATGCCAGACATGACACTACCTATGCTTTACCATGTATAGGGAGTGTACTATGTGCATCTGACATAGTCAGCCCTCCAGCACCATCCTCAGTACTGGCACAGCCACAAGGTAAGTCACTCTTCCTATCAATTGCTGAATGGATTAGTATGCTCTGATAGTTGTATCTATGGTATGGACGTGAGCATGCAAGGAAATTGGGTGGCTGAATGGGATGGCAGCAGATAGTGGACACCTATATGGGCAGCATGAAATCCATAACAAATACTGGTGTCAACATACTAGGCAGTACTAGACAAGGTGACAAATCCCACTGCAGTACATGTGGTGGCCCAAATGTGTGTCCATAAGACACACACATGCATGTCAGTGAGGCTCACATACCCAACACCAGCCTCAGCCAGCAGGACAGGTGTAGATGACCATAAAGAAAGCTGGGCTAAGGCCTCCAGTTGATGGCAATGGTGAACAGACCCCCTCCAGACCTACACAGACAGACTACAACAGGTCTGTGCAGCTGTATGTTAGTTCTGAAGGGTAAGAAGTCTGAAACTGAAATGTAGGTCAATAAAAGCTAAGATCTGTACTCTACTGATATGCCTCCAGTCTGAAGATAGGTCAGAATAAAAAAATGAAATGGAAGCCAACAGAGTACCTGAAATTCCAGTACAGTCATAGCAAATGTTTAAAGTCGTCGGGTATGCCCCCCCACCACAATCCTATGTAGAAATGCAGTAACATGTACGTGTGGGTTTAATAACAGTGGAGCACAGATTACCTGAGCTGGCCCAATCTACAGGAGAGATTGTTGCATGTGTACAATATGCAGGGGTCTGTGTGTTAGGTTGTTGTGTGTTCAATTTTGTCTGGAAGTGGTCAGCATGTAGGCATGGAGGGTTGTGTCTCAGTGGCCTATGGCCAGTACTGTTGATGACAGGGCCATGTTCCAACAGCTGCAGTGCCAACCACAAAGCTTCTCAGCAATACCCATGACAGCAGTCATCCATACTCACTGTCCAGATGTCAATATCTGTCACCATCTAAAAGATGGACATGTCATGAATGTGGGTCTAGACATGCACACAGTACACAGGTGGAAGTACCCTAGACAGAGTACATAAAATGTAACTGTCAACTTCACACACCTTTGGAATTATACATACAGGTTAGTAGCACATTAGTTGTCTGTGTAGTATGGAATACTGATGTAGTCTGGCCAATCAGTGGCAGACCACAAAAGGCACATTTATGAAGTAATGAGAGACTGCCTATGTCCCCGCACAAGGCAGCATAAGGGGAATGCCCCATGTATATCTGTGAGTCATCTCCAAAAAAGTTTCCATATCACACATGCACTCAGCTCACCCCACCATCAGCCACAGGTTTATCACAGGTCATATCCTTGCTGTTGGGAATAAGTACAGTTTAATCTCCACTTCTGTATGAGAATACCCACAGAATGCAGCATGCTGAAGAGTTGTCCCATGCAGGTGTGTCCCTAGCTGTAAGCAGCACCCTGCCAGCATCCAGACCAATGGATTAATATGGACAGGAACTATTGCCATTAACACCTCACACACTTACCCTATCACCCCAGGGGAATCCAGTGGCTCACAGCCTGGGAATGTAGGAGTGACAGAATGCACTGGCCTGCTACAGAGGGCCTGCATTACTACCAAATGGCCTACAGTCCTCTGTCAAAGGCCTGTGCCTCACCCATAATGCCAGTGTATGTTATCTCATGGGGTCCCAACTAACAACATAACACAGTCAACAGAACACAAATGCAAGGCTATTTTGACAAATCCCAGTAGCATGCCCACCATGTCCTACTTCATGAACTGTGGACCAATCATTAAATACTGCTGGGATGAAGGGGAAAACTATAGGGATACTTCTCAGATACCGCTTGCATAATGTTAGGAAGAGTATAGAATAACAGAGTGGGGGGGTGTAGAAGCATGGACGTCATGGAGTGTTTGAAGTCTGAAACTCTGATGTGTGCCGTCACTATCCCTGCCTGAAAACCCAGTAATGGGTGGCTACAAACCTGAATCTGTACAGCTGAGGGGTATGGCTACAGCAGGATTTGGCCATTCTGTTACGTCAATATATGTACAAGAAGGGAATCTTCAGCCAGCATAGTACCAAGGTGCTGGACCATTTACACAGACCCATTAGCAAGTGTCTGCAGCTACCCCTCCAGAATGGCATGAGTGTGCAAGAATATGTAGGCTGCAGACCACAATACTGGACACAGCTGCATTCATCTTGTATTTCCCAGGAAATAACTGTGAGCAAATAAGCATATCTGTCAGTAGTTTATGACATAATACATCACAGTGTAAAAGAATACATATGTCTGAATATCTCTGCTAACACAAACCATGTAACACAAGCAGCACAGATACAATAGTTACAGTATCCCAGTATCTGTCGCCCATTGTGACTCCATATTGTCAGCCTATCTACAAATATCCTGCAGAGCCAGGTTGCTAGTTGTAAGTGTAGAACACCAAACCCTGGACTGGAGCACAACCTACCTGGAATGGATTCACACACTCAATACAGAAGGTCACACTGGGCATGCTCTTACACTTAGAGAAATGAAGCCCATGTCTGACAACACAGTGCACTATACATATCTATCAGTCACAGATGTCTGTGCACACACATCACATTGTGCACCATTCATGCTTTGCATACACATTGGATAGGAATACACACACGTATCAAAGGCCAACACACTATAATATGTCAAACATACATACACAGAGATGTGGGGAAGAGAGAGACAGACAGTGACAGAGAAATTTCCATCATGAGTCCTGTCCCACCCACCACACACCCAATTGGCCAATGTCACATGATGTGCTGATGTCAATCACTGTGGACATTGCTTTTGGTAGCCCGCAGCCCTATAGTGTCTGTGGTGCTTGTGATAGCTGTGTTAAATTATACTACAAATCAGTATTCATCTAGCATTTGTATACCCAGTCCTGTCAAATGTAATGTTGTGTGTGACTGTGTGTGTGTATGTGTATGTGTATGTGTGTTTCCAGAGGAATGGTTTATGGCCCATTCACACACACTGCACTTGCCTTGCCCATGTTAGCAGTCCTGCTGATGTCAGTCACCTTGAAATAACCCTCTGGCCAAGCCGCAGCCCTATACTCTGCGTGGTTCTTGTGATACGTGTTTAATACTGTAGTGTAGAAAATTAGTTAGGTAGGAGTTCTAATGCCAGACATGGCAACGGTGAAACTGTGTGTGTGTGTGTGTGTGTGTGTGTGTGTGTGTGTGTGTGTGTGTGTGTGTGTGTGTGTGTGTGTGTGGAAATGAATGATTTTGAGGCCATTCACAGTCGCTATACCTCCCATTGCCCTACTTTAGCATGCCTGCTGATGTCAGTCACCTTGAAATAACCCTCTGGACAAGTACCAGCCCCATAAGCTCTGTGATGCTTGCGATAACTGTGTAATGCTATAGTGTAACATACTATTTATGTAAGAGTTCTAATCCCAGACATGGCAACTGTGAAACTATGTGTGTTTGTGTGAGAGAGTGTGTGTCTTTGATGATACCTGATTTTATGGACATTGACACTTACTACTGTCCCCTTACCCCTCCTTTAGCACTGTTGCTGATTTTGTCACCTTCAAAAATACCCGTGGAGAGTTCTCCAACATATAAGCTCCGTGGTGCATGTGATAACTGCATACATACTATAGTGTAGCATGCTAGTTAGGTAGGAGGTCTCATCCCAGACATGGCAGCTGTGAAACTGTGTGTTTGTGTGAAATAGAGTGTGTGTGTCTTTGATGATACCTGATTTTATGGACATTGACACTTACTACTCCCCCCTTAACCCTCCTATAGTACTGCTGGTGATGTTACTCACCTTCAAAGATACCTTTGGAGAGCTCTCCAGCATATATGCTCTGTGATGCTTACAATAACTGAGTAATACTATAGTGCAGCATACTAGTTAGGTAGGCGTTCTAATCCCAGACATGGCAATTGTGAAACTGTGTGTGTTTGTGTGAGAGAGTGTGTGTGTGTCTTTGATGATACTTGATTTTATGGACATTGACACTTACTACTCTCCCCTTACCCCTCCTTTAGCACTGCTGCTGATGTTAGTCACCTTCAAAGATACCTTGGCACAGCTCTTCAACATGTAAGCTCCATGGTGTGTACAATAATTGTGGACCAATATAGTAGCAGTAACTACATAGGTATGGGTTTGAATCTCATCCATGGCAAGTGTTTGTGTGTGTACATATGTCTATATATGTATGTCTGTACCTCAAAGATTTTGGCCCCATTTACACCCAGTACACATCTCAGAGCCTGACTTTAGTAGTCCTGCTGCTATCATCCACCTTATAAGTACCTGTTGCCAACTCCAAACCATGTAAGGTCAGTGGTGCATATGGTAAATGTGTAACATAATGGTCTGTAAAGATTGTTAGATAAAGTTTGAACTTCACCCATGGTAAATGTGTGTGTAGGGTAAAATTATTTTTGGGATCTCTCACCCACTACATCACCTAATGTCAGTATTTACAAGGGCTGGTGATGTTCCTCACCTTAGAAGTACCTTGGGACAACATCTATCCTATAAGCTCTGTGGCGCGTCCGATAAATGCGGTATACTATAGTAGTAATACATAGCTAGGCAAAGGTTTGAATCTCAGTACTGGCAAGTGTGTGTATGTCTGTCTGCCATCAGTATCCTGTGTGGAGGTTGCTGTGATTGTGTAATAACAGGATCCATTGTGGGGTGGGTTTTGCTAAATTATTATGTTCAGGACCTAGTATATGTCACAATGTCCACCTAACAAGGAGAACAGATGTCAAACACCGGAGAGGTTGGTGTAACAATCCATAGCCCTACATGTGACATTATGGATTGGTGAACAATATAGGCAACCCTTCTATTACACAGAGAACACTCTCTACCCACATCTCATACAAAAACAAACTTGGCTAGGCAACAACCACAATATTGGTAGTTCCCTGCATATTGCCTCACAGATAGTAACCACTGTGTGATTGCAGTGGACTACATGCCTGTTGACTACAACAGTGCCACTGACATCAGAAAGTACTTTGATGTGTTACATCTCCTGACTGAGAGTGCGTAATCCAGCAAGTAAAAGGACATGGCTGCCTGTTCTATTCCCTCACTAGGCAAATACATGTGTACAGTGGCCCTTTTGCCATGTTCCCCATTGGAAACCTGCAACAACTGTAGAGTCTGCAAACGTAACCCACAAAGGGAATTCCATACCTTATACACATGCCCTATATGGACAAATGCCACTACCTCCACTAAATACCAGTATCATGCTGTCAATATAGGTGCAAGCACGACCACAGTTACATAGCCAGGTCTCACCAAATGAGGTCAAGAATGCTACCTCAGAGGATAACAATCTGTCCACAAAACATGCCCCACAGACCTCAAGTACACTTCCACATGTCAAAGAATATGTGTGTGGGACATGTGCACAACCCTGACACCGTCCATGTTATGGAATATAGATCACATACATGAGAAGCAGTGCACATCACTGGCCATCCACAATAGTAACCCAGATGAGTGGATGGTGAATACAATACTCACCCCTGGGGACCACTCCAGGGACTACACTCCTGAGCCACACTGGAGACTATTGTCATGTGGCCTGATCCCAAGGTATTCCCTTGGCCTAGCCTTGTAGAGCCTTCAGGCTCATTCACCTACTACACACCTGTGAAGCAATGAACCTATGGATCTCAGTACTGGCAAGTGTGTGTGTGTGTGTGTGTGTGTGTGTGTGTGTGTGTGTGTGTGTGTGTGTGTGTGTGTGTGTGTGTGTGTGTGTGTGTGTGTGTGTGTGTGTGTGTGTGTGTGTGTGTGTGTGTGTGTGTGTGTGTGTGTGCGTGTTTGTGCATGTGTGTGTGGAGATGAATGATTTTGAGGCCATTCACACTCACTACACCTCCCATTGCCCTACTTTAGCACACCTGCTGATGTCAGTCACCTTGAAATAACCCTTTGGCCATGTTTCAGCCCTATAAGCTCTGTGGCACTTGTGATAACTGTGTAATACTGTAGTGTAGCAAACTAGTTAGGTAGGAGTTCTGATCCTGCCAACTGTGGTAATGTGTGTGTCTCAGTGAGAGAGTGTATGTGTGTCTATGTTGACACCTGATTTTGTGTACATTCACACTTAATACACTTCCCTTACCCTCCTTTAGCACTGCTGCTGATGTCACTCACCTTCAAATATACCTTTGGACAGCTCTTCAACATGTAAGCTTGTGGTGTGTCCAATAACTGAGTAACACTGTAATAGCAATACACAGTCAGGTGGGGGTCTGAAACTCAGTACTGGTAAGTGTGTGTTTATGTGTGTGTCATCAGTATCCTGTGTGGGTGTTGGAGTGATTGTGTAATGACAGGATCCATTGCAGTGTTCATTTGCTGCATCGTTATATTGAGGACCTATATGTCCCAATGTCAATATTACAAGGCAAACAGTTTTCAAACACTGTAGAGGTTGTTGTAGACAATCCACAGCCATAAATGTGTACTGCCATGTGCAATTACTATGTGACAGTATGGATTAGTAAACAATATAGGCAACCGTTATAATACCCAGATACCACTCTCCACCCATGGATCATACACAAACAAGCTTGGCTCTTACTCCCGTCCTTTCTTACTTTCTCTCTGCCTCTCTTGTCTCTCTCTCTCTCTCTCTCTCTCTCTCTCTCTCTCTCCCTCTCTGGTGGATGTGGAAAAGTACATTTGTTTTGCATAGATAGCAGCTTGACTTTTGTAGGCAATGCTCATGTTCAACTGATGGCCTGTGCACGGATTGGAGTCCCCCACTTGCTAATTGCATGTGGAACAGCTGTGGTATCATTCCTATAGCCAATTGCATGGAAACATACTCCTATAAACTAAGCACTTCATGTGGGTGTTGGCCCTTTTTATTCACTGTGAGCAGGACTTCATGTGGATGTCTGACAAACAGCACCACAGAGGGCAGTTGGAAATATCTCTTACGACATGCACTGTGGAGACAGGCCAACAAACAGGAGGGGGATGTACCAGACATGGGGACAGAATCTAAGTATTGCTATTCTACATTTGAAGTAATGTTGATTTAACAGGGTTCGTGAGGATATGGCTGTTCTACATGATTTAAAGTCTGGCGTGACAGTGTTATGTGGTTGAGGAAACTCTCACCTGTAGGGCTATCTGCAGACTGGCCAGAGTTCTGAGTCTTAGATGTGGTGTGTTGCTCACACATTTCCTATCTTTAGAAATGCAGTAGCATACTCTGATGATTACAGTCAGTACATGGTGACATCCATGTGTGTTACTGACCTCATATCCCTCAGAAGAGATATGTCACAACAAACCCTTTTACACCAGGAATTTTCTCAGTTTATCACTTCAATATGTCAATATTGGCCCTGTGTTTGTGCCTCTGTCCCCAAGTCTGTCAACAGTCACCCTTTGTCCATATGTCATGCAGTAAGAGGTGCATATGTACAGTATATCATTATTTACTGACATCATTCCTGATAACAAGCCAGTGATATATCAGACTGCTAGGCTTGTTATGTATAGTAGGCCTTATATTTGAGGACAAAACCTGGACATTCTGTTGTAGTCTGTACAGTAGTGAGGTCTGTGTACTTACAGTGATTGTTGACAGAGTGTCAGTATTGTGTAGCAATGTGTTCTGAATATGTTACTTGGCCTGTGTACAGACTGTGGTAGATGTTAATATTCTTGGTCCTGTTCTACCTGACCTTGCATGATGCTCCAGTTTCTGGTATCCTATCAGCATATATGTTTGCAGGGCCAGAGTGAGACATGTCCCATACCACAGTCAGGCATCAGACTACACTGTGAACTGGGCCAGTATATGTAGGGTTAGTGTGTGAGTGGCAAATATGAGGATGGTTTTGTTCACACAGTCCATATACTGTACTGTTAATTAGGCTTACCATAATGTGACTGCGACTGTGTTGAGATTGGTTGTGGGTATGCACTTTCACACTGATGTCTGCTACTCTGTGCTGTTACATGCCTGTAGTGCCTGCTATATTTGCAAGTACATGTCTATTCCCCCATAGGAAACTTGGGTCAATGTTGTGGCAGTCTGCCTGTAGTTTACACAGTGGTTTGTGACATGCCTAGCAGCTCAGTGTATTTACCTAGTGTGCTGTTATATCCAGATATTTGTCAGATGTACTGTTGCCTGGCCACCATACGTGTTGTGTATTTTTGAAAAAGCAGTGGGATGCTGTGAAGATGTATATCACTAACTAGTGGGAAGCATGTGGGCTTGGGACTTCTGTTCCTCCAGTTAATATGTGTTAGGACAGACAGGAGGGTGTGAATGCATCAACCGTGTGAGCTTATCTATTCCAGTATTTGTGTGATATACCCATTTTCATGGCTGTAAACATCCCCTTTGTCAGGCTTGGTCCATACGTCTTGCACTAAGAAGTTCTGTGTATACCTCTGGACTGACCATATTGTTTCAGACTGGCCACGTTTATTGGTCATATTTCTGCATATTCCACGGGATTATTACTGTGATTTGTGTGGTACTTCACTATAATGATTTTATGATGTCTGTTAGTAACTGATGGAGTACATGTCATTATCAGAAGTGAGTTCCTACACAACATGTCTGTTGACACAACCCCTGTTACTGTAGCAACCTTCTACATTTATAACTGCAATACTTACATTACATTCCCTTGCACTAAGAGGTTGTGACTTATGGTGCTGAGGTATGACTCCACTACATGTTATGGGCATATGTTTTTATATATATATATATATATATATATATATATATATATATATATATATGTGTTTGTGTGTGTATGTACATGTATACATATATCTGCATTTGTGTATATAAATATATATATATATATATATATATATATACATATATATATATATATATATATATATATACCCATATCCTTGTTACGTGTAAACATGAGTGTTGTATATGCCATCTCAGATGTATCCCACCATATTTATCTGATATGTGAATATTTAGATATACAAACATGACTGATTCAGCACTATTTTCACTAACAATTAGTAAACAATTGTAGTAGTCATATCAGTTCACTAATATTCAGCACATGTACTGAATGATATATTTCAAGCAACAGACATTTGTCCAGCTCAGATGGCTTAGTGGTTAAGTGCTATGACTATAGTCCATAGGGTCCTGGGTTCAAGACCTGCAAGGGCTATTTATTTTGTTGCTAGGCAAAACAAGGACTGTTGGACACAGAGTGGTTAAGGCAGTTTTGAGCAGCTTTAAGCAGGTTTGCATGAAGCTAAGCAGTGCTAACGTACGGTTAAACGAAAAGGCGCTTACACCATGTAGGCTTTGCTTACCAGTGCACAAATGTGCTTAGCATTTACATTTAAGCAATGCTCACACCTGCTAAGCATAACGCAGCCCTGGTAACCAGTGATCACATTCCAGTCTGATAAAATAGCAGGGTAATGACATATTTAATAAGTGTATTTAATTCCATGTACATAACATGCGTTTATGTGCTGTCATTACAGTAGCAAGGGGTGTGAGTATACTATATGTGACACCTGAGTATACATGGCTAGTACCACAATCTTTTCTCTTTCTATGTGTTTCATACATGGGTAGTCACACTTGCATGTATTGTATCATTACACTACTACTTTTAACAGTGCTTTTCCAAGTAAGAGTAGATTGCAGATTGTAGTACTGGAACCATACATCCCTGCATGCAAAGCTGGACTCTGAGTACTGACTATCATGCTCCTGGTGTATTAGCTGTATGTTATTAAGTATCTCCTACTGGATATTGATCTGATATGTGGATATTAAGTGTATACTACTATGTGTTTAGGACATGCCATTGATGGCTGCTGTCATGTAGTAATGGCATACTTATCAATGTCAGACTTCTATCTGTCAAAACATTCATCCTAATGCATAACCTGTTGGCTAGCTAATTTCTGTCTGTCCTCTGTACAGATGTGCAGATGTCAGGTATCCATATTGGCTACTTACAGGGAATCTATGATTGACTGACACTGACATGTCTTCCCAGCTGTGTTATGAATGCCACAGCTAGGAAACCCCACCCTGTATGCATCACATGCCATGGATACCTCAACCAGACTACCACAGTCAAAATAACATGCTTGGGTACAGGTCTCTAACCCAGACACTGGCCATGTTATGTAATATATGTTGCATACATATCAATTGGAGCACCTCACTGGCCCTTTGCAAGAGAAAACCAGATGACTGGATGTTGAATTTAACTGTCACCCGGGGGATAACACAAGTGGCATTGGTTGATAGATGTCCTGATGACAATGTCAGGTGGCATGATACCAGTGTACCCAAATGCCCAACTCTTCTCATCTCTACATGGACATTAGCCTGGTACACACCTAGGAACACCTGCACCTATGGACCCCAGTACTGACAAATGTGTCAGTGTGCATTACTGAGAATAACAGTGTCTGTGTGTTTGTAAACTTGCAGTTGATAATACTCTGAGGGCCGTCTCACCCACTACATCCCCCATTGCCATACTTAGAAATGGCTGCTGCTGTAATTGACATTAAATGTACCTTGTTACACTCTTCAACCTATGAGCTACCTGGAGCTTGCAGTGCCAGCATAACACTGCTCTACAAATGGGTAGATAGGCATGGATTACCCTCTGAGTCCTGGCAAGTGTGTGTATGTGCATGAGTGTGCATATTTGTAGGAGACAGCATCCTGAGGCCACATTCTCCAAATACAATAAACCTTGCCATACATTATAAGGGATAGTGATGTTACTGACATTAGGAGAGCCATGACAAACGCTCACCCTACTATCCCTGTGGCATGTGCAATAAATGCATATCCCTGTAGTATCACTGATTAGATAGAAAAGGGGTTGTATTGCAGTCCTGGTCAATGTGTGATTGTGGGTATGTCAGAGCATTATCATGGGTTTCAGTGAGTACAATATCCAATCTGGGGTGTGGGTGCTGGGTATACTGTCTTTACACCATAGTACCCCCAGTACATGTCCCAAGGTCCTCTGTATGAGGACCGCTGTCACCATCAACCATACAGGTAAATGATTACACTATCCAGCCCAATGATGCATGTGCTGTGTGCAAAAACTCTGTAGCAGAATGGACTCACTGATAAGGTAGTTAGCACTACTAACCACAGGTCTGTCAAATGTGTCTATGACTGTATGTGCATTGTCAATGTGTATATGACAGTATGTCATACTATGTATTGTTCATTAACACCCAGACATCCCCCATTACCATACTGTACAAGGCCTGGTGATGCTATTCACTTAACAGGAAATTCAGGACACACCTCCTCTTAAAAGATCTGTGGTGTGTGCAAGTAAAGCCAAACACGTTAGTAGCGCTAAGTACC
>NC_056736.1:521420953-521540953 GCF_019279795.1 Protopterus annectens
TAGGGGAAAAGCACCCCTGTCCCCCCAATTCCCCCTTTGGCCCCCTGTTTGGGGTTTTACCTTGCTGATCATCTGGCTATGGCTGCTGTGTACAGACATACTTGTCATAGTCTCCACACTGTTCTGTCCCATGCCACCACTCACCAAATATCCCTCATCTATGGCCACTGGTGATGGGGTATGTATGGGCATTGTGAATTTGTGTGGGGATGGGATGGATAAAAGTGGGATATCAACCGATGGCACAGCTTCAGCCCCTGACAACCCTGCCTGTACCTCACCATGCCTATCATCATTGTCAGAGTCTATATGGACACTAACATCAGTTTGCCTGCTGGAGGAACCCTGACCCACCTCGCCACCTGTGAGGGGCAAACAAAAAATGTAATTTAAGACCTGTACATTATGGTTTACTGCTACACACACACACACTTACAGGTTAGGTGGCGCAAAGATCTTACACAGGCCTCTCATTACCTAACAGTCAACATGCATTACATATGGCACTCAACAGCATGCACTGCAGCCATACTCAATCCTTGTTACCAACATTATACATCTCTGTGGTGCATGAGTTGTGTTAGTAGGTTATGCCAATTCCCTTGGAGCACACTGCACCCATGTACACAGTATTGTTGTTCACCAGAACAGCACACTGTCATGTACTGTGCACCATACCTCATGGGTGTATACACCATTGCTGTATGTGTATATGTGTGGCAGTCATGTTTGCTCTGTTGCTCACAGCCCCTATGTGTTTGCCTGACACATACCTGGGATGATATGAGGACTGATGTCAATAGTTAATGCCTGACCTCTGATTTGCAGAGATCATCATCAGCAGTGCATGTATGAACAATAAAATCCGATTACACTAACAACCTTCAAAGCTTAATGTGGATATGAGGAGTGTACACACACTTGTTGACATACCAGCCTCTTCTATGATATGCAATGGGGCCACAATTGGGCATATGTTAACATTACACACACCTGATATTTGACATATGACCTGTGCAATCCAATGCAGTATCAAACAAATGTGTTAGTCGTGCAGATGCTGAATGAGATGCATACAATATGTGGATTGCATACGTGTGTACACCCTTAATACAATAGTTTGTTGCATCACCTGTTATGTGAACTACAGCAATCACTATTCCTGGAAGGGGTATACTAGCATGGCCTATCTTCACTTGCCATTATTTTGTCACTGCACCCTACAAATGTCCCCCAACTCTGCCGGATTGCAAGATCAGCTCATGTGCACAGCCCTTGAAGGTGACACAGTGGCTTCACTATTGCTGTGGAGTCAGGGTTATGTCTGGCACAATTCAAATACAGCCATTCTCAGAGAGCTTTGGATGTTTGCTTCAATTCACTGTTGTGTTTCAGGATGACACCCCTCCCCATCATCAGCCTTATTGCAGCTGCTTGACAACTATGGATCACACACGAGTGTTATTTTGCAGTGTTCCAAATTCCGAACACCATGTCTACCTGCCTAGTTCCTAATAATGAACAGCAAAGGTGTACACTGGCACCAGCAAGGTAAAAATGGGGATGGTGGCCCTGAGGTGGAGTGAGGTGTTGCTTGTGCACCTCATGTATTTGTATGAATACTGTCTGTAGGTTTCAGCCTTGGTGTCATGACACCATTACACATTGCAACACATGAATTTGGGAGACTTGATGTTATGCATATGCTACCTGTAGAGAGCTCTGGATGATGTTTCCTGTGGAACAACTCTTCCATCTGATTACCCTAACCCATAGGCCACATTTATGCAGATTCCAGGCAACTGTTGATGCAGGTACTGCACAGACAGTACTTCCTAGACATTCCTGCAAGTCCCTCAGTGTTGCTGCATGTTTCTGGGTAGTCTCCATGACCAGTTTGCAACATGTGTTGTCATCTGTTTTGGATGGGCATCTGTTTATTTTCTACATTAATGTTGTCCCATACTTCATACGCACATACATGACTGTCTGCACTGTTTGCCATGGTATATGCAATGGTGTGGTAAGGCTACTTTTCCCACTCCTGAGTGCTACATTTGGATATGGGATCCATTTCATGGTTTGTAAGATGTGTGCACACCACAGCTGCCTCTGTTGCAGGTGAGTGGGCAAATGTCATGGACATACCTCTTGGACAGCAGACCATTACTTGGTGTGACATTTGAGGCCCTGTACTTGATGGAAGGTGTGTACTCAAGAAGAGTGAATGCTGTCAGTACCTCACAAGCTGCTTCCACAATATGTTATTTGGAGTGTGTGCACACATATGCTTCCAGTGTTTGTTAAGGTATGTATTCTCCATATTTGTTGTCCTAACATAGGATTCCATATTACACGTTCATTGCTCATGTTAGGATCGCATTACAGGTTGTAAAAGGTGTGGAATGTGGTATTGTGATTTGTCGTTGTTTAGATCAGGAACAGTTGCCATTGTAATAGTGGTGTCTACACTGTTGTAGTCACTGTATAAGGGTAATGTTTCAGACATGTCCCTACTGTAGGCCATTTGTCCCACCATTATGTTAATGTCTGTCCACTCATCTTGCACTGACAGGTTGTTAGGTATACTGCAGGACTCTTACATGCCCTTCAGCTATGCCACCATGGTGACCAGTGTGATGCAGTGCAGTTAACAGCAAGAATAAGTGAACATGTACAGCATGCATTATGGGTAGGTGTGTTAAATGTGTGCACGGCAAATAGCATGGCCATAATATGGCCAGTGTATTGGCAAGCCTGAACAAAACAACTCCATACTCACCAGCTACAGGCTGCTGCCCCAGCTGCATACCAGAGGGAGCTAAATAGTTGTGTGAGAGACATATCAGTAGCCACAACTGTGGCATTGGTACAGGGTGGGAGCAGCATTTCAGCACATCAGCAGTACAAACCCACAATACTAGAGATTATGCGCATCTGTTCATTACCACACTGCAGCAACAGACTATCTTATCTGACATATGCATGTAGATACTTTACAGATGAAAATGGATAAGCAACATTGGTCTACTAATCTGCCCCTGTGTCTTACCTGCATGCTCCTCATCCATTGTGTGGGTTCATAGGTTCATAGGTAGGTACTAGGCTATCTGTGATGTTCTCATACCCCATGGAGACTTGCTGTTGTTGCCATCAGTTGGCATTATGTCCATGCTCACCATTGATGTGGGCAGGAGTGTGGGTGATGTGCATTTCCCCCTGTACTACTGTTGTAGACAGGGTGCTACTGTGCCCACCTATCCTGTCTGATGCAGGTTGCCTGTATCCATGGCATGTGATTATGAGGTGTGCTTTACCCCCAGTACTGGTTGACTTGTGTTACTGGCTTGAAACTGCGTACATATGTCTAGACATGGTTGCAATTGGCCTTGGTGGTTTGCATATGTCTGATTTCTAGTCATAGTCAGCCTTACAGGAGGTCAGCTGTAAACTTACATACTTGCTCAGATAGAGGTGCACTTGCTTCCAAGTTGTGGTTTGCAGCTATGTGTCCTTGTACAGCCACTATAGCAACCTATGAGTGCTTTGTGTCTTAGTGGTGTCCACCAAGGGGGATTACTCTATCATTGGGGGAGGATAGTTGTATAGGTAAGGTACTGCTGATTCCATAGAGCTATAGTGGATATGAAGTGTTCATACCCCTGTTACAATGCATAGTACTTCTGCAATTGGAACATGACCCCACAAAAGCACATGTCAACACAATCCCCACCTGTGATGTGTCCTATAGCCTGCTTAGTTCAATAGGGAACATAACAACCTGTCCTGTGGAAACATATAGGTTCATAGGTTCATAGGTGTGTACTAGGCAAATGGCCCTGGAGCCTTTACAAGCCTAGCTTATGGGATTACCCTGGCATCATGCCACCTGACCTTAGTCACCAGTGCCTCTGTGGAGTAAAGCCCCTGGAGTGAACCCTGTGGTGAATTTTCTATTTCCCATCCACTCATCAAGATTTCTCTGGAAGAGGACCAGTGAGGTGCTCTGCTTGACATGTGTGGGAAGTCTATTCCATAGCATGGGCAGTCTCTGGATTATGAACCTGTCCCTCCAGCATATGCAAAGTAGTACTCAGTACAGTAACCCAGTTGAATGTGTGTGCACACCTTTACACTGGTATGTTCTGTACACACCTGCTGAGATGATTACAGCATCTATTTGTCTTGGTTTGTACTCTAACGTCATATCACATCTTCACTTGGCAATGGTTTCACACCTTCCATGAAACAGCTTTGTTTCTTTTTCAACAGAATTGTACAGGTTATGGGTCAGATTTGAGGTGAGAAATTTTTTGACATGACTTCCTGTGGTCTCATTGGCATACAGCACACAGACCTGGCATTCCAACAGGGGTGTGTACACTTTGATATCCAGTGTATATGTCTGTTGCTATAGCTGTTAGTGGAAGGTATGGACAGTGGGTCATAACACAGTTGTACACTTCTCTGATTACTACGTGATAATCATGCCTACTGTCGTACCCATATCAGTGTCATGGCAATGCAACAATCAGTAGCAGTACACATTTTATTTTGTTGTATGCAGTGACAGAGATAATACACACATGCTCAACATGCACATCCTATTGTCCAGACTGCTTGTGACCCATGTTATTACTTTTCTGCCTTTCAGCTGAACATACACATACATACACATGCTCAGGGGATACCTGGAACACATTTGTGTTCTATGTCATGATGGCACACTGTATTTACAGTCTTGCGGCTCAATCATACTTCTCAACCTGTTATATCAGGACTTCTGGTCATTGGTCCACCTCACTGGGTGACAAAACAGGGAAGTCAAATTTGATAACATATCAATATAGCTGCCATAACACAAGTATATGTGTGACTCCAGATATCTGTCACAACTGTGAACTTTGTCCAGAAGAGCACTGTACAGTTGAATGTTAGTAATTCAATATATCACATGCAGTTTAACACACATCTGCAACAGTGCTTTACTATGCTCATGCCCTATATAGGTATCCTAGATTTACAATACAAACATGTAGAATACTCATATTCACAGGTAACATATGGATATGGGCAACATCCCATTAACTGGCCTAGCAGTGGCACACACAACTATTTGACAGACACTCTAGTGGTTGCCATATGTGAGCTGTCCTTTCCCAAGGTGTGTCAGGCTCCCCAACTGTAACCCAACCTATCTACCTCTTAGAGCATCACATGTGGACAAAGCCTAACATTGGGGGGGGGGGATATATAGGGACAGATTGTAGACATGCCTAGTACAAACCTATGAAGTTTGTGCATGATACATTTTGCATTACCATGACTGTTCTGAAGGTGGTGGGGTCTGAAACTCATGTGTCTGTCATGACTTCATTACTTCTATCTTCAGCTATTTGCCAGACTAATAAAGATGTTTGCAGGAACAGAACAAACACTATGATGGCTAAATCTTGACATTCTGTGCAGATCTGCACAGTTGACAGGTATGGCCCACTGCAGACAGAGCCAGATGCTATGCCTATAACATTTGTTCATCAGGATATCATAACAGCAAGTATTGATGGCATATGTACATCTTTCATAATCATCTATCCCATTATTACATACCAAGTACTATATTTAATTACATGATTACATGTTTCACATACCTGGTTTATCTTCAGGTTCCTTCTGTGTACATGGTGTCTTCCTGTTTCTTATTTTGAGGTTTTGTTTATGCTTTGTGTGTGTGTGTGTGTGTGTGTGTGTGTGTGTGTGTGTGTGTGTGTGTGTGTGTGTGTGTGTGTGTGTGTGTGTGTGTGTGTGTGTGTGTGTGTCTGTCTCTCTCTCTCCACTACTGGGATTAAGCTTGTTTGACTAGGTTGAAGCATGGCTTTTGTAGGTGATGCTCATGTTCAGTTGATGGCTTCTACACCAGTTGCTGTTCCTCACTTCCTAATTGCATGCAGGCAGCTGTGTAGGTCTTCCAATAGCCAATGTCATAGCAACCCACTACTATAAATAACTACATCATGTGGGCATTGTCCCTTTACCTTTCCTGCATGGAAGACATCCTTCCTGTGTGTGGGCAGCTGGTGTTACAGACAGTAGGTAGCAATACCTCTTACAACAGTGGACACAGGCCAACTACATGTTTGTATAAAGTTCCAGTCCTAGGGAAAGTGTTTGCTTATTGTTGTTATATGCATTGCATACTGCTAGTTTTACAGGGTTTGTGTGTACATGCTAGTGTTGCATGGAATGCAATCTGTCTACATAGCTCTCAACTGTGGCCCTAAACACATGATGGCCAGAGGATAGGCTGTTATATTTTGTCTGTTTCCCACACAGGTCTTGTTCTTGACATATCAGTGGTATTCTCTCCGTTGATTGCTATCAGTAAATGGCAACATCCATCTGTGTTTCTGACTTCATATTCCTGCGTAAGTTGTAACACCAGCAACTTTCACAGAGTATAACAGCACTATTTCAAATATGTCCCTATGTTTCAGCCTCTGTCCTCCACCTATATACCAGGCTTTGTCCAGATGTCATGCAGTAAGAGGTCGATAGGTAATGGTCTATCATTATTTAGTGCTGACATTCCTGCTATCATTTCACTGATGTGGATTCCCACACAAGTTGTGGGGTAGGGTCCATATATATGAGGGCTACAGCTGGACAAAACATGTGTGACCCTGTACAGTCTGGAGGTCAGTGTATGGAGAACACTGTTATATGCCCTTGTAAGACGTTTTATGGGGGAGGGGTATTAAATGTTTTTAACCTAGGCTGTTACAAAATGTGAGGGATATCAGTAATAAGAAACATTAAGGTATATGGCTGTACATTTTCATATGTTTCACCACGGGAACAGTGGTGGGCTAGAGCTTACTGTCTTGCACACAGTTTTGTTTGTCAGTGTGATAGTGACATTTTAAGTTAAGCATTGTTATGTAATGGATACATTTACATTGTGACAACTGATACTTTTCCCCCTAGGGGGTTGAGTACAGAATGTAATTGGAGGCTGTTGAACTACTGTAATTAAGTGTTGATTGATTCTTATCTTCAAGACAAGTGTGTTTTTGTATTGTTGTACTACTTGAACGTTTTAGCCTAGACAGCAAAGTATGTTATGTTTCGTAGATTACTGTCTCATTTGTTTTCTTTGAGAGTTGCATTAATCAGTTATGTATTTCAAACGGGTTCCTATCAGCATTTCTGATGTTGAAAATGCCAAATTTAATTTAATCGAACTGAAATCTTCGAAATCTCAGAATAGCAAACTGACAGAACATCGATTTCTTACCCAGGGAAAGAAATCGGTGGGCCGTCATCGGAGTTTGCTATTTCCTCCACTGTGGTGCAGTCTCAGAGTTGGTATTTTAAGTAGGGGTGGGGGGGCACAGCCCCCCACATTGGGGGGTGGGGGGTGAAGCCCACCACTTCTGTCAGTGTTTAAAGTATTGACATTTTTTTTTTTGCACGGAACACCGATTTCTTTCCCTGAGAAAGAAATCAATGTTCTGTCAGTTCGCTGTTTTGAGATTTCAGACATTTCAGTTTGATTAAATTGCATTCAGCATTTTCAGCATTCAATATGCTGATATAGACCCTTTCAAACACCTAAATGCTGTAAGAAATGGCATAAACAACTAAAATACTACACAAATAAACATTTATATGTATGCAAACTGTGTGTGGTGTCATGTCCTTTGTATTGTGTGTGGGTATATGTTTCATGCAATAATTCTCATTTGTAGGAAAGAATCAGACACTGGCCATTTGAAATGGTGACAACTGCAGGAATAATGGCTGTTTGATATGCTGTGCACCCTCTATATATACTCTCTTTATATATATATATCTATAAGTATTTATATATTTATATATGTATGTATATGTATATATATGTGTGTGTGTGTGTGTATGTATCATTAGAATGATTAGTGCTTCCACATTGTACATTCTCTATGGTAGACTGACTGTTCTGCATGATATGTTAGAGAAATCATCCCAACATCTTACAGCTGAGGTGACTTACTGGCAACTTGTTGTGGCTATATTGTACAGGGTCTTGGGTTCAAGACTTGCAAGTGCCAGTTATTTTGCTGCAAGGCAGAACAGTTCAGCTGTGGAGGAAGGGATAATGGTAATAATTACAAGAGATCCCTATTGTGGGCCCCTTCACCCCCATTTACATTGCTTTTGGTCAGATATTTTGCAGTGAGATGTTCAGAGTGTGGATCCGATGTCTGAATGCACTGTATATATACACACACACACACACACACATATATATATATATATATATATATATATATATATATATATATACACACACATATATATATATATATATATATATAAATACATTTTACCTACTGTTGAATGATTGTGCTCCATGGTATGTTTGAGAAAACATCACACATATCTACAGCTCAGATGGCTTAGTGGTAACTTGCAGTGGCTATGGTGTGCAGGGTCCTGGGTTCGACTTGCAAGGGCAGATTACATTGTTGCTGGGCAGAACAAGGGCTGTTGGATACAGAGTGATTATGGCACTTTTAAACAGTTGTAAGTGGGTTTGTGTGGGTCTGCATGGCAGTAAGCAATGGTAACATCCAGTTCAATATGCTTACAGACCGTTAGCCTGAAAATTGCTTAATCTTTGTAGGCATTGCTTAGCGCCACACAAATAGGTTTAATCCCGCTTACTACTGCTTAAAAGTGTTTACTCCCACTTACCCACGTGCTAATTTCTTTAAAAAAAAAGAAAAAAGGGGTGATAGGAAAGTGGTGAAAAAGGGGGCACAAAGAGGGAAAGATAATAAGGAAAGTAGCTAGGGATGTGCAGGATAGGTGTAGGGAAGGTTCATAGCTGTCCATTTCTTCTACAGCAACAGCTGTGCATATTTACTGAATTTGGAGGTATATTTTGACATTCAAACCCCTGAAAGAGGGGTGAGGGCAACAATAATGTGTTGTGAAGCCAATTAGACCGGATGACGTGTCCAGTGGACTTGTGTGTAAAATGGGCAGCTATGTATGGGGCGACATTATTTTTTCTTGGGAACGGAGTGCCCCCTTTTTTTTAAAGTGAGAGTGGGATGTTGGGGAAGGATAGTAGGTATATTTGGGGAGGTAGGTTGTGTAGGAAAACAGACTAGACAGACAAGACAGCATACAGGGGTGGTATATGACACATGTATAAACACCTTGGACAGGGAGGGGTATTTGGAAATCGGAAGCCGATAAGCCCCAAATGGAAACAGAGGGACTGAGGTCCCCACCCATGGGCAGTCACCACTGCACCTTCACGGCCCTGAAGGTGGCTGTGCTGGGAGCTGAGCAGGAGGGGCAGGCTGACCCTCTAATTATGCCACTCGGCCCTCAAGATGACATAGCAGATCTCCAAACTCCCTTCAGAACTTGCTATGCACCAGTCCTCAGACCTAACTTCAGGTGACAGTATCTTGCCCGTGCCCACTCCCGGGGGGGGGGACAAGCCCCATCCCCTGAGGCAGTTCCACCTGAAAGTGGTGCAGGACCAGCAGACAAGGAGGTCCCAGAGTGGGTCCCAGATGTGCTGGGGCCTGGTGCCACAGCCAGATGAGGCGGGAGAGGTGGGTCCGCTGGGATCGGCCATCCCAAACTTGCCATGGTGTTGCAGTTTTAGAACATATGTGGGTCAGTAATAGTCAACACAATCCAGAATTATTTATAATAGCATGCATAGATATTCCCATTAACCCAAAACACCAGATTTGGAACAGTTGCATAGCAAGCAGAACAGATGCATATATGGAACCACAGTGGCCATTACAACAGCATGCAGGTTACATTGATAGCAACAGGCCACCAATGATAGTATTTCAATGTGGAACATTAATAGAAACACATTTCAATATTTGTTGAACAATAGGACATATGTCCCAACAGTAGGTTTGGTGTAAACATACTCATTGATTTGTGTGTTTAGATTATTGTTGCAGATATTGTGAGAGGGGAGAGAGACATGTCAATTAACAACTTATATATCCTTGCAGTACTCACAAATTTAATGATCATTGCTCTAAACATTACTCTACAGGGATTATTACAGTATCCTATGGCCTTGGTTTGGGCAGTGGTATGTCTGTACACAGTGTATACTTCAACTGTCTTATAGCTAAATTCTACATCTCTTTTACCTGGTAGACCTGTAGAGGGAACGTTTGTTAACACTACCTGACTATTTCTACTCATATTCCCAGAGTCCTAGTTGTAATTATGCACATACCTCTCAATTTCTTAATGCACAACATCTGGACAAAGCTTGACAACATGGGGGTACAAATAGGGACATATTTTGAATATTGCTCAAACTTTTAGACAGTTGCTAGAGTAAGAGGATTTGTTTTAATATACATTTTCTGAAGGATTTGAAGTCTGACACTCAAATGTATGTCATTATTTGGTGACTACAATCCTGAGATCATCCCACTGATTTGCCAGGAAAAAAGAGGAACAGGCCAAAAATATGAGCCAAATATCTGGACATTCTGGGAAAATCTGAACAATTGAGAGGTATGATTATGCATACAGCTTACTACCCCTCCCAGAATTCAAACCATGGCCATGTCTGCTAAAAATACAACAATTTCTGTTTCATCAGAGTGAGCTGTTTAGAAACAGCTGTCTGTTACTTCGGTGTTTTCTTGCTATTTAGACACCACTGTCTGTTCCTTCAGTGTTTTCTTTCTAAGTCTCTCTTTGTTGTACAATCAGACCTTGTACTTACAACAGTCTTATACAAACATTCCTAGACATATTTTTTATGTAGCACAGTGTGCGTAACAGTGGTTAACACAACATTACTATTCAGAGACTGCAACACTAAATGCCATACAATACCAGAGTAAACACAACCAGTCCAGGATTTAGATCTTTATTGCCAGGCAGTTATGGTTTTATATGGGACTATTACTGTCATATTGTCTAGTTTATTCAGTACAACCCATACACAGTTTTTATACTGCCAGGTGACTTTCTACTACTTTATATTTATTTGGCGTGACTACTACAAGCAAGATTGTTACTCACCAGTCTCATAACACAGCCTTTGCAACCTACTGGCATGGGCTTCCTGATTCACAGCCCATTCAGCTTCAGCTGTAAAGGGAATAGAGAAATATTTAGCCATACCTATCCATCACATACACAGGCTGGACGTTGGTAAACAGTTATTGATATGAATTCTTAGACACTGCTAGGACATCACCCTTCTGCCTTGCTTCTTGGACCCACTTGTCCAAGAACTCCCTCTTCCTCCACTTCAAGTCGGCATAGTGATGCCGGACCTGCTCACTAGTCCGAGGGATACCAGTGGCACTGGTGAGATCACGGGAGAGACGGTCCCAAGTTTCTGCTTTATATTGGGAGCCCTGGAACTGGCCCTGCAGCAGTCTCTCATCATGGTTATTTACCAGGAGTCCTACCATGACCTTGGACTCCTGTATGCCCCAGTGCTGTACCTGGAAGCGCATGCCCTTGCCAACACCTGCCATACTGCCTACAGTGGGAAGCTGCAACACCAGTTATGAGTTGTATTCCTGCATGTGGGGTTTAAATACGGCCGATTTCCCACCCTTTGCCATGATTGGATGGTTTTGAATATGCTGAGCTAAGCTAAGCTACGGGCAAACCTGCTTAGCTAAGGTTGGCAGTGCTTGAAGGGGCAGGTTTAGTACTGCTTACCAATGGTCAAATACACTTAGTTGGGCTACTCATTGCTTAGCAGTCATATTTATACAATGCGTACACCTGGTAAGCAGAGCTGTGCAATGCTTAGCATTGCTTATTTTTTATTTTATAGACTATCTGCTGTATGGGATTGATTTATCATTCATTACATATTATAAATTTGTTTACTGCCCCTGACATCCCCCAATGTGCTTTCATTAGATTTATTCATGTGTGACTATACTGTATGGGGCACTTGTGTTTATATGGGGATTTCATAACTTTATTAAACTGACACCTCACATCTGGACCTACTACGGTACTCTGTTTACCAGATATATGTTATTTAGTAGCTAATTATAAAAAAAAATGTTTATGAACTGCAAATTGGTTATAGTGGGGATAGAACCAGGAATGGCTGTTTGTAAAGTGTATGCTCTAACCACTACACTATTGCAGTACTGCTTATGCTAGATGTCTCTTGCTATTTAACTTCTTGTGCTGTTTAAGCTGGACTAAGCATAGCTAAGCAATGGGCACACCTGCGCAGCTACGCTTAAACTTTATTGCATGTTTAAAAAAAAAATTATTTGTTGTGCTTTTTTATTTGTACCCTTCAGAATATCCCTGCTAATGCTGAACCTGTTATTCTATCAACTTTCTGCTTTGTGGGACAATTATCCCTTTTGGCTTTGTCCACATTCCTTACTCTGATGGGTTGGGAGGTGTGCACTATGTGCTTATGCTAAATGTGTTATTCTATCCACTTTTGGCTTGGTAGGGATGATTGTCCCTTATGGCTTTGACCAGATTTCTTACCCTGATTGGTTGGGGGTTTATAAGCATTCTCGCTCGTTTTAAATTGTCTAAAGGCAATTCTGGAGTGCAGGGTGTGTGTGTATTGTGAAAGCTCTGCTCTCGGATGCATCCCCTGTGCTCATACACAGAACTGTGTCCATTTTACAGCACGGCAGCGTGCATTCATACATATGCATGGCAGGGACCCAGGTTGAGAGTAGCCTTTCATTCGACACTCATATTGCTAAAGTAGTTAGGAAGACCTTCTACATTGCCCACCTTATCATGAAGGGATTCACATCTAGATCAAGGGAGGTCATAGTCTCCCTATACTCATCACTCATCAGACCAATGATTGAGTACAATGCCCCATTCGGAATGTATCTGACCCGACACTTGCTGCAGCTGGAGAGGCCACGAAAGTTCCTCACCAAAAGGATAAAGGGTCTCAAAAATCTGTCTTATGCTGCCCGACTGAAAGAACTCCAGCTCTATTCAGTTGCTTACCGCTTGCTCAGAGGTGACCTGTGCCTGACATACAAGGCCATGTCAAACCCAGATTTGATGAACATGCTTCACCTCAAAAAATCTAGATCCCTCAGAGCCACAAGGGCGGGAGACTTAAACCTCGACACGGTTATTAATAGGACGTGCTGGAGGGATAGATTTATCACCCAAAGACTCCCTATGCTGTGGAACAAAATCCCGGTATATGTGAGGCAGAGCACCTCGCTGGCCTTGTTCAAGAGGAATCTTGACCAATGGATGGGAGATCGCAGATATACCCCAGGGGTTACCTCAGTGTCACTGCTCGACAGAGGCACAGCAAAATAATGGGCATAGTTTCGTCAAACTAAAGGGGTGGCGTAAGCCACAAAACTATGGGCTAGGCTTATAAATGCCCTCGGGCAGATAGCCTAGTATGAACCTATGAACCTATGAACGCTGCCGTGCTGAGCAGGAATGGTCCCTGCCGTGCAGGAATAACATATTCCTGCACGGCTGCTTGCTGAATCTGGGGGAATGTCATCTTTATATGTATAATCACCCAACACAGTTCTCACAACACTTGTATTCTGTAAACATTTCTTTGGAATAATTCATTAAGCTTTCCTTATGTATAATAAAGTAGATTAAAATGCTCTTACACTAATTCTCATGTATATCTTTATGGATTTACTATGACTGATCATGTGTCTTTTGGCCAGTCACCTATTTCATGTATGTATATAAGTTTTGTCTCTGTTCTATCATTGTATCTTAGTAAAATCTCTGTATTTATGTATATATGTGGAACTTTTCTTCCAAGGCCTCTGCTTAAAAAGTTGAACTCATCCAGTCAGTCGGTAAACAAATCTAAAATAAAATAAAAATAAATAAACTAAAGTGTCTAAAGCCTTGAAAGGTCATAGTGTCAAAACAGCAATGCTCATGAGAATTCAAAACATACACACTTATTTTAGCACATAAAAGTTTCATTATTTCCCCCAATGTGAGGCAAGCCCCCACACCCCAATCACTTTGTTTACTTTCTCCAAGGTTCCCCAAAATCAATGAAAAGGGAGACAACAGAAAATAAAATTAAAACTCATCCTTTCCATCTTCTCTGACTGCACAAATCAGCCAGTGTGTGAGCTAAGCAGTCACACTCTAGTGAAACAGTGACTGCAGAAAGCTTATGACCTTCCTGTTTCAGGGTGCCAAGACTCACTATTCCAGGCTGTGACAATCATTAGGTTTTCCATTGTTTATCATTTCTAGTAAATGCAGATAGAAATCATTTTTTTACTGAAACAATGGCAATGCAGTATCACACTTACATGTATCTATAGCTGATATTTCTGCCATGAAAATTATTTGTACTCCTGTGTTTAAACATTATTTAACTATGACAAGCTAATTTTATGTGCCAGTTTTCTCACAGCTCTGATGTTTACTATCTGATTGTTTTTATTGTTATGTCTGTTACAAAATGCTTTTAACTTTTGCAGGATTTGACTGTTTCACTGCTGCATACAGAGGTGTCAGAAGATGTTGAAGGCTGGGGGGATGGAGGTCCAGAGAGGCAGGTAGTGACCTGAAAAAGGCATTTTTTTACTTATTTCATCTACTAACTGTGATAAAAGATGTACACATACAATATATGATGAATAGCTGCATATAAAGCCAACTGTTGTTGCATTAAGAATAATTCCACATCATTTTCATAGTAAAATTATAAATAAAACTACTGTCTGTCATCACTCCATTCCAAGTGGGAATGGGATATGTACTTTCACTTGAATGCCTGGCCTTTAAGTATACCATAAAAAAGACTGCCTGTGTACTAAAAACCTGAATGAGTAAATGAAAGGAGAACAGAAGTTTTAATAGGCAACATTAAACTCTGGCATCTGTGTGTTATTTGAGCATTGCAACATGAAAACTACATAATGGTGAATAACAATTGTATTTGCTATATAACATGTAGTCTTTGGTTTCAGTCTGCTTCTAGCCATAGTCCACATAGCCTAATGTGCACTTTATATTGTGAAAATGGATATAGTGAAGATAGGTTGGCAACTTCAAAATTCAGAATACAAATTATACACTGAGCTGTCAGCACTATTGTCAGAAATAGACTAAACCCAAAGTCCATGCTTCTGTTTCCTCAGGTACGTCCTAAAGTGCTGTGGACAATAAATTCTGGTCTCTATGTTTGATTAAAAGAGTGCACACACATATTCACAGCCACAGACTTTGCTAACTAAATCTGCATGCAATCATTTTGGGTTGTGGAAAAGTACAGTTGTGTAGGTAAATTTACTATAACAGTAGATATTCAAATGACCTCTGCTGCTGTAGCCTAAGTTTTATATATTGCAAAGCTTCAGGGCACCTTCCACTCACCCAAACCATTTGCTTGAGCTGAGCTGGCTAAAAAGACAGGTTTGGACACCAAGACTTTAGCTTTCATGCTAAGTGAGAGAGGGAAGCTCAGCCCTGAAGAGACATTGCTAGGAATAAAAAAAAATGTCCACACAGGAATAAAAACAAGGGGGGTGGGGGTGGATGGAGGGAGTGGCTACTCCAGCAGTAATCATTCAAACAACTACTGCTATTGTAAATGTATTTACACAACTGTATTATGTTCTTCATATTGATCATTGCTGTGATAGCCTAAGCATTACAATACCTTAAAACAACTGGGAAGTAAAAGAAAAACAAGGGTCCAGGAAGCCCTGGAGAATGGTCCTAGCAAAACTTGACATATACCTAGAGAAGGAATCTGGCTTGTAGGGCTTTGTAAAACTATGTACAGAGGAGCAGATTGCAGATTCTAGAATGCTCCTATAATTTAACTCTTCTCACAAAGTTACAGATGAAACTAAGGCATGATAGAATATGTCTTGACCCTACCTGGAATAATATTGTTGCTGTGGGAGTAACAAAAGGTAACAGCTCAAGAAATCAATTTGGAAATAGTCTGCTTTGACACAGGTTGTCCCTTTTCCTTACCTTGACAAGAAATGAACAATTGAGCAGAAGTTCTGAAAAATTTTGTAATGTTGAGATAGCACCTGAGCTGTCTGTGGACCTCCAAAAAGAAGAAGTATCCTTTCTCCCTCATGTTGGGGCTCAGGGAATAACACAGGGATATGGATAGTTTGGTTTTAAGTAAATTTGAATGCCACTTTAAGCATAAAAGAAAGATTAGTTCTCAAGGAAACCCTGTCCTGTGGAAAATAAAATAAAGTTGACCTACCATAAGAGCTTACAACTCAGATATTCTTCCTGCAGAGGTCAGAGCAAGGAGTTAAACTCTTTTCCATCATAAGAATGTCAAGTCAGCCAGATGACCTGGTTCAAATGGAACATTAGCTTCTCTAACACAAAATTAATGTCACAAGGAGGAGCCGCTGGTTTTCTTGCAGGCCTCTTATGATGCAAAACTCCTTTAAAATATGTTGACATGGAAATGCCTTGACAAAGGGGGATCCATGGGCAGACATGCTGAAATGGCAAACAAATGAACCTTGATAGAGTATAGACAGGCAAATACAGGAGCAACTCACAGAAATATTATAAAACAAGTGAAACACTACTCTGAATGTGTTCAGGTTTTGTTTTTGGCACCAACTAGAAAACATTTTCCATTTGCTAATATACAATTTTTTAATAGAGGGCTTTCTTGCCCCCATTAGTACCTCCTGCACATTCTCAGTAAACAAGTGCCTAAAAGGTACTAAGACCCTAAGATCCAGGCAGTCAGTTAAACTTGTTTGGGGTTGGGATGTATAAAATGTCCCTGTACTTTTATTTAAACAAGAAACATATTTATTAAATTGTCATTTATGACACAGGCAATCATACATTTATATAAATGAAAACCTAAATCATTTTGAAATATTTTCAGTTGCAGACATTATGAATCACTGATTATCTATTCAGTCATTGTCAGTCAAAGTTCATTCAATTCCTGCCTTCCCTTAAACCTCATTCCTCCTTCAAACATTATTCTGCATGTATTGTTCCCACCATTCCTATTTTTTCCATGTAATTTGTTCCTACTCTTTTCTAAAGCTCCCACTTCCATAGTTTCATAGTTTCATACGTGTATACTAGGCTAACAACCAATAGGCCATTATAAGCCTAGCCGTGCTACCCAAAAGAACTATACACAGTACACAGAGCCACTTTGCTGTCTTCACCTACAGCAGCGTCACTTGGCAGTAATATGCAGACTTGGCATTCCCTTTCCCCAAAATAATAACAATCAGAAATAAAAAGAAAATACATAATGGAAGGAAAAGGAACTGTCATCTGTGAGCAATCTCACTTGTTTCTCTAATCTTGAAGCCATGCACTGTTTAGTAATATAAGCTCCTGATCTTTGGTGCAGAAGGCTGTGGGTTCTATTCCCACATCAGGTAGCTGGATTGCTGACACTGCAGTGCATCATAAGGAGGAGGCTGCAATCCTGAGTGTGTCATCCTTTAGCTGGAACATTAAACTGAGGTCCCATCTGCGTGAGTTGGTGGTAGCTCAGATGGCTGTAAAAGATCCCATGGCACTTATCAAAAAGCGTAGAGGAAGTTTCCTGATGTCCTGGCCAAATTTCCCCTAGTAGAATAAATACCATCTGTGGTCTTCACTAAAAAGAAGCTGCAAACCGAGAGGAATTAACATGGTCAACAAAGGACAAATACAAAAAGAAAGATAAGAATTTAACAGACTTGGCATTCCTCCCACCAAAATAAAAACAAGGAGAAATAAAAATGTAAACTACAGAAGGATGAGGAACTGTCACCTGGAACTCTCTCACACCTTTTTTTCTCTTGCTTTCTTCAGCAATATATGTTCACAGTCTTCTTTGTAGTGTCTTTATAAAGTCAACACAATCTAATCTGCAACATGTATTTACATACATTAATACAAAAGAAAACAAACTATGGTAACAGTTTCTATAGTAGTTCTGCAGTATGCATGGGTTTTCCTTTTAACACTCTTCATTCACTCCAACAGTATACATGTCTCTTAATTCCTGTTTTCCTTTAATCCCCACTCTTCCTCCTCTGAACATTATTTTACATGTACTGGTCTTACAAATTCCACTTATTTCTATGAACTTTGCTCTCTGTCTCTTTTTTAAATGTCCCACAGACGTTTTATGTCCTTTGCAATATCCCAAACTTCCTTTACAATGAGAATATATTTTGATGAGATTCATAATACTACTGGTTACTATACAGCATAAAAGAATAGTAACCAATAGTATTATGATTTTGGGGCAAAGCCCACTATTAGATTGTTTGCATTGGTTTCCCTTATCACATGATTATTTGAATGTCTTTTAAGGGGTATGTGTGTGTTTCACAAACTTTTCTGATGAAGTTCTTGTTGAAACATTAAAGAGAACGAAACCGCTAAGAAAAAGTGCTTGTGGGTTCTTTTTCAGCCATAGTTTTGCCTTGCCTTTTTTTTAGTTTTTCAGTTTAGTAAATTTTGTTGAGAATAGATTTTGAGTTCCATTTTCTAGTAATTGCTTTTTGGACAAGGAATAACAAAACTTAGAAAGGCCTCACTAAGTCTAGGTAATTCAGATTCTGTATCCTAGCTCAGAGGAATCATGTCCTTAGTTATAATCATTGACTCCACCAATGTTTCTGTCAAAGTACCCTGAAGGGAATTTTTAAAATTTTCCAACTTGTTACTTTTCTCAAAAATATTCTCCCATTTACCTCTCTTTTCTCCATAACACCTCCTGCATTTGCCCGAGGAAAACTCATATGAAGTCTGCAAAGGTATTGTTATACCCCAACTAAACACTGCCATGCAAAAATCCTAAACCTTCTGAACTTTGTTGTAGATTTGGGAGCCTTACACATTTATTTCCTTTGTAAATTGCCTTTCTCTTTTCCTTCCCTGGTCTTTTCAAAACGTCTCTGCTTTTTTACTTACTATGCAGTACTTCACATACCCACTAATTATCCACTTTGTAACAGCAGCATTTTTTTCAGATTGAAGAAAAAACTCTACAGAGCTGGTCTTTCTTTAGCACAATTCCTGACAGGAAAGCCAGTCTGTAATCTGCAGTGCAAACTTCTGCTTTGCCCCATCTCACTCTATTGCCTTTCTCTCCACACTTGTTTGTTCCTAGTACCTTGGTTCCTTTGCAAGCTTTATCCATTTAATTATAACTCCCTATTTTCCTTACCCCTATTTGCAGGCATACCTATTGGGAATATCTCCTTCCTCAATTCCCGTGCGGATGTAATTCTCACTGTGGTGGTACAGCGGTAGCGTTGTTGCCTCACAGCAAGAGGTTCTCCTGTTCGATTCTCAGCTAGAGTGCCTTTTGTGCGGAATCTGCATGTCCTCCCCGTGATCGAGTGGCCTCCGAAAGACATGCGTGAATGGGCATGCCTTCACTGAAGGTTGGGCGTCAGGATGGCAACTCAGCACCATAAAAAAAAAAATCGACTGCCAATCATTAGCGGACCGGAGTTCCACTGTGGCGACCCCTAACCGGGAAAAGCCGAAAAGACAAGCATGTAGTTATCAGAATACTTTCTGATACTTTATAAATGCAGTGTTCTGTAGGGCAGTTATTTCCCTTACAGACATAGATTTAAAATCCTAATACCTCTTTATCTCTCAAACTACCTCCTATTTCATTCTCATCTTTTCCACTTGGATTCATAACCTTCTTCTTGAGTTAGGCATACAAGAAATGCATTTACTGTTTATCTTTAAAATTCCCCTTCAAATTACGTAACACTAAGTCAACTTATCTTACTTATCTCTTGCCTTCTGTTCCTCAAAAATTCCTTCAACTCTATTAATTGTCATAGGATCATATGATTATAGGAAGTTACTGGGCTATTGGCCCTGAGGTCCTTACAAGCCTAATAACAATGAACCCATGTTCCAACAAGTTAGCACCCTATGCCACTGTTGTCCAGCAGAGACATAGGTGAAATCCCAGGGTTGTATTTTCTGTTCCCCATCCAGTTATCCAGGTTGCGCTTAAAAAGGTTTAATGAGGTACTCTGTTTTACATGGAGAAGGAGTCTATTCCACAAAAGGGGGGGGTCTCTGGGACACAAATATGTCCTGCCACCAAGTTCTATTTATGTCACAGACCAGGTTGAGGTCTCGCGTGCGGGTTACTCGAGTGGAGCTTGACTTGCAGATATGCAGCAGTCTCATCAGGGAGGGGTCTGAGATTGCTTTGTTTGCTAGAAAGAGATCACCTCTAAGGAGTCTGTAGGACACTGAGTAGAGGGACAGGGCTTTTAGCCTATCTGTGTAGGGTAGATGTTTGAGGCCCTGGATTCTCCGGGTAAGGAATCTCCATGGTTTCTCCAGCTGCTGCATGTGCTTTGCGAGGTGCGTGCCAAAAGGGGCATTGTATTCAGTAATCAGCCTTATAAGGGAAGAATACAGGGATGTTATTACCATCTTGTCCCTGGATGAGATACCCTTACTAATGAGGTGGGCCATGTAGAAAGCTTTCTGTACAACAGAGGCAACATGGTGGTCAAAAGTCAGTTTGCTATTAACCTGGGTTCCCAAGTCCCTCATTACTGATTGCATGCTTAGTGCCTTATTATCAATGTGATAATTTGTGGGGATGTCATGCTCCCCAAAAGGGATGATGATGCATTTTTTGGCATTCAGTTTGAGGCCATGTTCCTGGCACCAGGCATTTGTTTGAGTGAATCCCTCTTGGAGGATGTCCACATCATTAGGGGAATTGATGACAGCACCCAGCGTGCAGTCATCTGCAAACTTGGTCAGCCACAGCCCACTAGATTTGGTCTGCACCTCTGAGAAGTATATCCCAAACATCAGAGGCTCCAAGACTGATCTCTGGGGTACAACACTTGTTACGGGTCTACTACTTGAGGTGGCTATCAGTAAGCCAGTTTGCTACCCATCTGGTAACATATGGATTGATGCCTAGTTGAGATAGTTTATCTATTATACCTGAGTGGGGAATAGTATTGATGGCCTTGGCCAGGTCAAGGTAGGAGGTGTGCACCATCTTCCCCTCGTCTATTGCCTTGGTGACTGTCTCAAAGAAGTCGACCAAATTTAACAGGCTTGACCTCCCCTTGACAAAACCAAATTGTGTCGGATCAAGTGTCTGGATGTTGACAATGTCCTTGTTAATGATGTCCATGATAATCTGCTCCATGGCCTTGTAAATCAGGCTAGTTAGGCTGATGGGTCTATAATTTCCTGGATCGGTGGATACTCCACCTTTGTGCAAAGGAATGACAGTAGCTGTCTTCCACTTGGCTGGGATGAAGCCAGTACTCAGGCTTTGGTTGAATAGGGTGCCTAATGGTGCTGCAAGTTCCTGCCTGAGTTCATGTAGGATGCAGTCTGAGATGTTATCAGGTCCCATGGAGGCTGTATTTTTTGCTTTTGAGTGGGAATGATGACTTGCTCCCTAGAGATAAAGGGGGGCAGGTACTGGAGATGTTCTGTTTTACTGATGGAGGAACAGAGGAGTGAAGTTTTCACTGAACCTGTCTGCCAGCAGGTTGGCTATATCTACAGGGTTTGTGCATGTGGTGTCCTTGACCACCAGTTCTGAACAGATCTGGGTGCTTCCCTTGAGACTGCAGACATATGTGAAGAAAGCCTTATGATTGTCTTTAGTGAATGTGGCCAGTTGGGACTCGAAGTTTGCTTTGGAAGATTTCACTAGTGCTCTAACTTGCAAATAGCATCCACAACTTATTCAAAGGTTGATAAAAATATGTCTGACCTGTACAGAAAACTAAAAACATTTGCATTGTTTGTACCTTACAATCCATATCCATGATCAAGAACTTCCATTTTCACAGTTTTTAATGTTATATGCTGTTAGTTTCTTTTCACATATCCTTATCTGCTACAATAGAATCCTTTTTAATGCATACAACTAAATATTTTATCTTACCATGCCCCCATAAGTATGGATATTGCAGAAACAATTCAAATACCCAGTATACTACTACAGACTTTGTTTTATTTTCATTTACTTTATATACTGAAGGTTTGAAACTGTCTCAGAATGCTCCACAACATCAGCATGCCCTTTTCTGGATTAATGAAGTACAAATTAATAATATCTACAAATTAAGTTACCCTTTCTTGAGTACCATCCTAATTATATGCTTGAATTTGCAAACCTCTTATTTTATTTGCCAGCAGTCCTAAATATAAAGTAAATAACAATGGAGAAAGAGGACATCAACAAAGCTTTCTCACATTCTGCTTCCCTCTGGATCATGATTGTTCAACTGGTGTTGTCAGATGTTTGCCTTCCCACTACAGAACAACACTGATCCATATCTATCAACTTTGGTAACACTTTGTGTCTACACTATCTAACAGAATGGCAAACACTTTATAATTATGATTTAAAATTGAAATGGGTGCATAGGAAGCAGGACTGAAGGGCCTTTACCCTCTCCGGGTAATATTTGCCATCTCAGCTTTCTTGAAAGATGTTGGTGCCCCCCCCCAAAAAAAAAAATATTGTTAAAACCGTTCTAGTTTGTTATCACTTTCTTCTCTACTAGCTTTCAAATTTCCACAGAAATACCATCTGTTCCTAAAGACTTCACTGTTGATTGAATATACATCACCATTTTATCTCATCTATTCAAATCTTGGATATTAATTGCTGAGCCTCCTCTTCCTCTGATCTTTGAATAATTAAAACATCCATAAATATTCCATTTGTGCCTTTCCTTGGTTTCCACATTCCTCTGATTTATACAAAATGTCATAAAATTTATAACATATCTCTAATACCTCTAAAGGATCTCTCTCTATTTTTCCTGTCATAGACTCCCTAAGTTTGGTTACAATGCTTTCTACTTTCTATTGCCTCATTCATTGTGCTAAAAATTTGTATTCTCAAGTTATTACAAAAAATAGTTGCTTAATAACAAGCTTTCCAAATGTATGCGTATTATCAAAATATTCCTTTACTTCCCTTTAATTATGAAATTGCTCCTGTTTCCGTTCTGTGAGATTCTCCTTTTTCTGTAATACTTTAACATTGGACAGCCCGTTTAACTAATTCCTGTTACCCATTTCCTATATATCTTTTCCCATTTCTACCATATTTTTATACTCCACTTTCATTTTATCCAGCTCACTAACTATCCCTTCTGAAGTAATTTCTAACTTCTCTAATAACTCTAGAATCAAATTTACTACTCATTCCTTAAATTTCCCCCTTTTTAGTTGATAAGGAAGAAAGCACTAGTGCTCTGTTTTTACATCTTTACCCTGCATCTTTATCTTATGTTTTATTGATGCAAAACTTTCAATTAAATACACATGCTCCAATGACTTCTATCCAGTTTAGCCCAGTTATTGTATACTGGGGAATACTATGCAAGTTACTAATACTGAATTCACATCTTCTTTCCCACAGATTCTCATGCAATTCTTCAGAAATCTAACAGCATTTGTTATAATTTCTTCTTCTAGTTCCTTCTAATATACCCTCACTATCAAAAATCCGGTTACTGTGCCCACCCATAATAATATTCTTTGTATAAAATATTTTATTTTTACCAAAATCTTACTAAGTTCTATAACAGCAGTTTTAGTTGTAATATAAACACATACCAGTGTAATCTTCTTCTCTTGACATTAACCACTTCATATCATATATTTACCATTATTGTCTTTCCCTCTACTATTATTGTAGACCCGCTCATAATCACTATTACTCCTCTTTTTATGCCCATCCTGAAATCCTTTCTCACATTCACATGCTCATTTCTATCCAAATGTGTCTCCTGTAATATTGCTATTTGAACCCTACATTCCTTGATATAATTTAAAACACTTTATTTTTTTGTGCATGCCTGTAATACCATTTACATTCCATGTTAATATTGACACAGCAGCCATTCTGATAAAACGCGATTACTCATACATGTGAAATATGACTTTTTTTATTATGTTTCCAACATGCAGCTCGCATGCACACATCAATGTATGGCAGGCTGATCTTCAATCTAGTAGCTTCTTTTTATCTCTACTTAAGCCCATGTCATATTTTCCCAGACTTTACAGTTCACTAAAAACACCCAATTAAAAAATACATTTTGTAAACTCTTCCAAACCATTTTAATTCATATCAAACAGATAATAATACTACATATACTATCCAAAATGGTAGATTGCCCCTCCAAATATGAGCAGTTGCCCCAAATTGATAACAGCATCCACAAGAAGTACCTATTTTAATTAGGGTTAATCATACTAAAACACATTAGAACCCATGTTCCCACTTACACAGATTGCTATCTGTATTCCTTTCCCAGATGTGAAAAAAAAATAAGTTGCACACTTTTGTTAAACATTACATTTTTTTCTGAAGAAAAAATGTACTGGCTACATTTAAATAAATTAAACTCTGTACTGTTATACTTAAAGCATCAAGCTTTAAAGCTCCTTGAATGGCAACTAGTAGTATAACTACTCATGTCCCACAGCTTCAGACTTATTGTTATTGAACTGCTTGCCACTTTTCCTTTAAAAGTTAATTATACTGTACCTTGTAAACTTCATTCAAAACATGTTCTTTAGGCCTTTCATGATTCTGACTGTCTACAATATTGTCCATATTGTGATTGGTTGTCAGGCACTTGTCTCCACAAAGTCAGCCTCAGAATATGTGTAAGTTGGTGATCTTCAGGTATGCTAAATGAAGTTCCAAAACAAGTAGACTCTTCCATCTATCCATGCAGCCTGACAAAAACAGTACTTCTTACCTGGCTAGTGATATTCAGATTTCTGAAGGATATGACTTCTGCAGTTACTACATCTATCAGCACTCGTTGCTCCTCCTGTTGTTTTTCTAGTTGCCTTCATTATTCACATTCCTCTGTCAACTGCAAGTCAATCTGCAATAGAAATGTTGGACACAAAATTATGTCATGTCATATTTTCACACAAACTGCTGAATATTCCAACTGTAAGTACTCCAAGTCCATTATTCAAGCAGTGCAGAGTTGTGCCACCTATGGTTTCATACCACAACAACAATAAGAAGGGACAGACAACATCTCCAAATCATCCCTGGAGAAGAGAGGATATTGGTTAGCTCATCTACAAAAGTGTCATGCATCTTCTACATATGGACTTTTATTCCAAGTTCTCTGAAATAATCAGACTATTCTTGTACCTAACAATAATCCACAATACAGAATTCCAAAGATTACTGTGTGAATCAGAATTCAAACATATGACATCTAGGCCACATTATCCCCAGTCTAATGGGAAACAGAATTACTCAAAGAGTGAATAACCTCATTTGGAAGAGCTATTCCTATTAAGGCTGTCATCTCACAGTTGTGGAAAAAAGGAATACTCCACTGCAGGGATTCAGTCTCCTACCAGTTCAGCTCTGATGGGCAGAAGGCTGAAAAGCAAGCTGCCTAATTCAGTTGCACTGCTGATGCCTGAAAGTTAACACAAACTGAATGAAATGTCTGAAAGAAATTGCATGGAACTGAAATATTATTATGATAAACTGCAGAAACACATCTCAACTTCTGGGGATAAAGAATGTAAAAGCATGGGAAACTCTGCAGCCTGAACCTGAAGTGGTTGGTAAAGCAGTCAAACCAAGCTCTTACACAATTCATTAGAAATAAAGCAAACTGCAGAGAAGACATTTATTAAGCTTCCTGGCATATCATAATTAAGACTGGCAGCTCCCACAGTACCTTAGGCATTGAAGAAGGCTCTGCTCAAGGAAGCACTAAAACTTCCATAATCCTCCAAAAGAGAATTATCAAGGGTGTGTGTCAGTAAACAACCACCTCATTTACTAAAGTCTTGACTTAGCAATGCATGGTCATTTGAATAATGAGTAGAGACCATCCTTTATAAGACTTAGCAGGACTTCATATCAACAGCCAAAGCCAAGATAAGGCCACATTTATAGCTCAGGTGAAAGTGGTCAGGGACTTGGTTAGTGCTTGCCATCTTTAAGTCAAAAATACATTTGATAACATTCATACCTTCCAGCCTGTAACACCACCTCCCTTCTTACTGTCAATTATTAACTCCACTGTTTTGCTAAAATGGAAATGAGCATCTGACCATATTGTAAATGGAGTTCCCTATAGCACATTTATACCTGTCAGTTGCCTTCCTGAGTCTGCCAAAATATCTGTAGGACATAAGTCACCTGTAATTTCTGAGTTCAGTATTGCTACCACATGTTTTTTCTACTTGAGGAAAAGGGCCATATATCACACCCAAGCTGGGAAGTTTCACATGCTCAGCTCTATTTACTGGTGCACCTCCAGCCTCAATGCAAATTCCTTAACATCACGTTCTGAAACAAATAAAGTGATTACAACTGGAGAGCTAATCATTGATTCCCTATATAAAATGTGCAGTGAAGCACACAGTACACAACTCTGCAGAGTGACAGAGGAGCAACAGCTGAACCATTGCATCTAAAGAATGCTTGCTACCAAGTCACCCAATGTCCTTAATGAAGAACTGCATAATAAGTATGAATGAAGCCTTCACCATAGAACTGTTTGCAGCACATGCTTACATATGTTATATGTACTGCATACCAGTAAGTAGAAGAAACTCTTCCTTTCATTTATTTTCTTCCTTAGTTTGCTTATTTGCATATTTTGTGCTGGTGTTGTTGCTCACTTAGGTAAGAGTATCAAAAACCTGCCACACAGTCTACAGTCATACATACAAGATTCATTCAGCATTCACACAACCCCTTTTACCCAGAGTACCTAAGAATATAATCTTTCACCTTCACAACAGACAATTAAAACTTCATTCTTAAATTCACAGAAAACTAATTTCTTCACAACTAAATCATATCTTTTACTTCAAAATCTAACATTGACCATCAAATACTACCATTTGTATATTATCTTAGATGAATTGTACCTTATACTTCTTAATAAACTAAGAGGTGCAAACCAAAGCCAGACTCCTCACTAACACCTAACCCTCCCCAGCTCATTCTAACTCTCACAAGCCATCACAGAATACTTATGCACAATTCACTTCATATGCCAAACCTTACGTAAAAAGTGGACTCGTAACCGTGGGTACAAATTAGTATAACCCTGATATATACTTTTTCTTGTAAGAGATATGGCTCAAAGATGACACTAAAATATCCCTTACCTAAATGCTACCTATTACCCAGAGAGACAATCACACTGAAATTTAAAAAAAGAGGAGGCTCCATATGGGTTACTAAACTAACTAACTAAATAAATAAATGAATGAACAAATACCCAGACTATTACTTATCTGACTTCTAAATAATCCCCAAAACAGGATTAAAAGTAAGGCTATTCAGAGTGGTAATACACATTTTTACTTAGTCTCCGCTTACATCCTACCTTATTTGTACCATATTTCCCACTCTTCTTGGGGCTCAAATTTTCTCATTTGGTTTCTGTCCTGCATTACTTTTCATCTCACATGCAGCTTCACTCTCTCTTCCACACTGGCTTTTATCCATTTCAGGGTCACAGGGAAACTGGACTTCATCTCAGCATTCACCAGTCCAAGACAGAGAAACTAATCCTGGACAGGATGCCAACCTATCTTAGAATGCACAGACACATTAACTTGTACACCAGACACACATAGATATGCATGTAGATATACACAGACACAGACGGTTTACCTTCATATGTGCGTTCTGCACACGGGCGAATGACAGATGTTCGAAAGGACGTTTTCAAAGTTCCCAAATGTCAAACAAAAAATGCTTCGAATGTGCAATGAGCAAATGCAGTGACATTCGCTCATTGCAGATTCGGCATTGTGGTTGCGGATTGCACTATAGTGGGAATCGGAAAATGGACCCTTTCCCCACTGTAGTCCAAACTCGGAGTTAGTATATTAAAGTAGAGGGTGTGGGGGGTGCAGGGGGGCTTGTCACCCTGCATTACACTTCATATTCGACTTTTGTGTTCAAAAATCAGGGAATCTGCTTTTCCATTTGCTGATTTTCGAACATGGGAAACTGTCGCAGCTTTGAGTTTCGTGCTTAGGATTCGCTCATATGAGCAATCGCATGAGTGATTTTTGGCTATGTAAAGGTAAACCGGCACAGAGACACACATACACACACACACACACACACACACACACACACACACACACACACACACACACACACACACACACCTGAAAGACTGTTGGTTCACTTATGACATGTGCACCCTATGAAAATCAAAACTGCATAGAAGGCATCTTGGCTGGGAGTCAAACTGGAGAACCAAGTAATGTAGGGTCAGCAACACTAAGTACTGTGACACTGTGCTACCATGTGCAACTTAACATAACGTTAATTCATCAGTTAATTCTTTAACTACGAGTCTGTAAATTGGCTCATTCTGAAAATGTCTACTGCTTTAACAACAGATCTGCTTCTTGTAACACCCTACCCCTTGTCTGGCTGTTTATTAACCTGCAAATGATTTTGGGCCAGATTTGTCTTATCTTAATCAATTATTTAACTTACTAAATTTATAGTCTTTTGCTTGATTCATTAATTCTGTAACAAGTACAAACTGCCTGTGAAACACTTTGCTGTCATGAAGAACAAATGGTAAATAACTCAAAAATCTTTGCAAGATTCAAGGATAATCCAAAATTTCTCCATCATCTCTGCAGTACTCATTTTCTCTAAAAATCAAAAGTATTACAACCTATAAGGATTTCTTCCTATGCAGAAATGTAGCATGCTGCACCAATCTAGGCTTCTTTTTAAGAAGAAAGTATAATCTTTATCAATCTTTCAATACTCATTTATAAACCGTCACTGGGTGATTAGTATCCATTACAAAAAAAAAAAAACAGCGAAAGACAGAATCTGGTCTCTTTTTTTTAAATCATCATCTTACAGGTCTTAAAAACTATAACCTTACCATACATCATATATTTTTTTAAGCATCTTTATTAAATTATAACTAAAACAGTGCTACAGGTACACATACATTAATCTAAAGGAAAGCAAACTAGTGTTATACACTATACACATTTCCTTTTTAACAACTATCCTTAAATTCACTAAATAACTTGTTCACTTCCTTCCTTCCCTTATATCTCATTCCTCATTCCAAACATTATTCTGCATGCATTTTCCTCCACATATTCTATTTACTTCTGAGTAATTTGTTTTTCTTTTTTCTAAGGATCCCACTCCCAGTTCGGTTATCTCCTTCAGTACTTCAGTTACATATGGTTTAGATTTTGATTCATATTTTCTAGTAATTGCTTTTTTTGGCAGCCAGCAGCATTAAACTTAGGATGGCCTTACTATGTCTAGGCAATTCAGAGCCTCTGTCCCAACTCATTTTTTTCCCTTAGTTACAATGATTTCCTCATACAACTCTTCTGAAAAAAAACACTCCAGAAATGAAAAAAGTTCAGAAGGTTTAGATTTCTCAAGCTCTTGAATATTCATCTCGTAGCGAGGAATAAAACTAACTTTCTAGACCAACAGCTTTGAATTCTTCAAAAGGTTACTATGCAGCAAAATGTTTTTGGAGGCTGCAGCTGCACTATTTCTCAAAAGAAAGACAAAATGACTTTGAGGACATCATAATGAATCACTTCTGACAGCCATTACTACTTTTGACTGCATGTAGAATGTGATATATATTAGGATGTCGATGTTGCAAGGGTCTGGTGCTTCTAGCTTCAGCATTTATTATGAAGCCTATGTGTTATTTACAATTATACAATGACCCCTCATTAATATTCAAAAACATGCACGCTGATTGGCAGCGTGCACATTGTAAATCTGAGTTATAGTAATGGAAAAAGGTCCGGTCGCCCGGACTTTTTCCATTACTATGTCTTTTTTTTTTTTTTTACAGCAATGGAGAACGCAAGATCTCCGTTGCTTTACACTGTCTCCAATGCTTTTTTTAAAGCTGTCTCGCTCTGTTAAACCCATTTAACATAGTGAAACAGTTTGTAAAAAGCAACTGAGATCTTGCTTTCTCTGTTGCTTTTGCCCACAGCTCTGATGTACTGCGTGGGCATATGCATGCACAGTACATCAGAACTGCCGCAGAATACCAGACAGCTGCAGAAGGGCAGCAAGGAGGCATTATACAATGCCATTATTTAAGAAATGTAATTATTTTTTTCTTAAATAATGTCATTGTATAATAGCAATAACCCACTTCTGGGTGTGGGAAATGCTGGATTTACCCACAGTTGGCTTTGTTTGGCCACTTGGGCTTTGCCCTCGTGACCAAACCACACCAACCGTAGGTAAATCCAGTATTACCCACACCCAGGCATGGGTTATTGCTATAGAAGCCAAATGACTTGCATACTGGTACTCTGAATGGTGCTAGGACAGCAAACAATTAAAGGAACATATCCCATATGCTACATTAAAGGACACCTAATTACTGTGAAAGATCAGTGTCACCTACAAAATACAGCCTAGGGCTTTGAGACTCTAAGGGAAGATCTAATAGCCACCAAGAAAAGCACCATTCTAAGGACAAATGCCAGCAGCACAAAACCAACTAAGTCAAACAAGGATAGAAAACTTTTCACTCATGATCTCCAAAGAGGAGAAAGGTGGGAGTGGAGCCAAGATGGCTCAGTGAAGACAGCAACTGTTTAGAGCTCTGCAGAATAAGACTTAAATACAGGAAAATAACTATTTTATTTCAAAAAATACTACAGTCTTTCTAAGGATAGTTTTGATCATTCAAATATCAATTTCCGTGGAATTATATACATTTTTACCATCAATTTTACTTACAGACTAACTAGTGAATGAAGCTGAGCAATTTTAAGCATTCTCATACTAACATTTCTCTGAAGAAAGACATATAACTAGCGACTTCTACTCGTCAAGAATTATCCTTGAAAATAGATAGCTTCCAGATGAATTTAGAAAATCTCAGAGAGAACCATCTTAAATGAACTGATGTTTTTAAAGAAAAAATGAAGAAGAGGATTTAATTTTGTTCTTAAATACTTGGATTGCAGAAATATTAACTGTATAGCAGGGTCTTTCCTATGGTATTGAAAGAGACCACAGAGCCATAGGTAAACCTATTTCTACTTTATATTCTGTTCCACTAAGATTTATACTTACAAAATTTTATCATACACTGATAAAGAACTAGTACTCAAAACTGCTTGGAGGAAAGCCCCCTTAAAATACAAACAGAATTCAATCAGATTTGACAATGACTATTCAACTAAAACACTGGACATAAAAACAATGGACATCATGAAAAGTTGCTGGCTACTTGTGAAAACGCAAACATCTCTGTGTTTGACATAGCTTTGTATATTAGGCAGAGATCGCCTCTGAGTAGGCGATATGCAACAGAGTAAAGGTGGAGTTTTTTGAAACGGTCTGCATAGGGCATATGTTTGAGGCCAGTAATCCTATTTGTGAGGTATTTCTGTGGCTTTTCCAGTTGTTGTAGATGTCTTGTGAGGTACATATAAAAAGGGGTGTTGTACTCTATAATGGGTCTAATGAGTGATGGGTAGAGGGGAAAGATGACCTCTTTTTTCCTGGATGAGAAACCTTTTGTGATGAGGTGTGCCATGTAGAAGGATTTTCTGTCTACTGTGGTGATGTGATTATCAAAGTAGAGACTACTGTCCACCTGTGTTCCAAGGTCTTTTATCATACTTTTGGTGGTAAGTAGACTACCGCCTATGTGGTAGTTCATGGATACAGAGTTTTTACCAAAGGGGATGACAATGCACTTTTTGGCATTGAGCTTGAGGCCATGGCTTTGACACCAGGCATCTGTCTCAGTGAGGCCTTTTTGTAGGATGTCCACATTATTAGGAGTATCAATTATGGCTCTTAGTTTGCAGTCATCTGCGAACTTCATTAGCCAAAGACATTCTGTGTTAGCCTGTAGTTCAGAGAAGTAGAAACCAAACAGGAGAGGACCCAGGACTGAACCCTGTGGTACTCCACTTGTCACTGGTCTGAAGCCGGATTTGGAGTCTGCTACTTTCACAGTGTGGGTTCTGTCAGTGAGTGAGTTGGCAATCCATCTTGTGACATAGGGATTTACACCTAGTTTAGTGAATTTATCTATAATTCCAGAGTGGGGGATAGTGTCGAAAGCCTTGGCGAGATCTAAATAGGCTGTATGAACCACCTTACCCTTGTCTACAGCTTTGGTGACTGCTTCAAAGAAGTTTATCAGATTTAGGAGACATGAGCTGCCTTTTACAAACCCAAACTGGGTGGACTCCAGAGTTTGGAGATTACCAAAGTCTTTGTTTATAAGTTCCATGATGATACATTCCATGGCCTTCCAGACCAGGCTCGTCAGGCTAATGGGGCAGTAGTTCCTGGGATCCGTGGTGGTATAACCAATGCTGTGTGCCATTCAGTGGGCACAAAGCCTGAGATGAGGATATGATTGAACATGGTACATAGGTGGGATGCCAGTTTGTTCTGCAGTTCATGTAAAATGCAACCTGGGATGTTGTCCAGTCCCATGGATGCTGTGTTCTTGGCTTTGGAGAGTGTGGTTTTTACCTGTGCAGCCATGATTACAGGAACTTTGCATTATTCCGCTATAGAAATAGGCCCTTTAGGGGGTGAAAGGGGGGTAAAGTTAGCACTGAACCTTATCTGCCAGGGTGTTGGCAATATCAGTTGGTTCTGTATATTTAGTGCCATTGTGCTGTAACTCAGAGCAGATCTGAGTGTTGCCATTGAGATTCTTGACATAGCTATAGAATGCTTTGTGGTTGTCTTTAAAATCAGTGGCAATTTTGTTTTTGTAACCAGTTTTGGAGGATTTTATAAGGGATCTCAGCTTCTTACTGAGGCTGATCAGGGAGTTCCTCCAATCATGGGATTTTACTCTTTTTCGCAACCGTTTCTTTCTTCTGTTGTAGAGTTTGTTTATGGCAGGGGACCACCAGTTTGGCTTCCTTGTTTTGGAGGATAGCATCTTGGTTCTGTTAGGGATAGCAGAATCTGTGCACTTGTGTAAGAGCTTATAAAGTGCATTTGTGTAGGATTCATCAGTCATACCTCTATTGTCTGTCTGCATGGGTGTCGTGAAGTTTGCCACTTCTGTCTTGAGAAGCGTGAAGTTGACTTTGGAGAAATTTTTTACGGGGCAAGATGTGGATGTCTAGGGTGATTAGCTTGTGGTCGGATCTGACCAACAAGGAATTGACCTCTGGTGTGGAATACCAGTCACCTGTGTTGGTAATGACCAAGTCTACGATATTGCTGCCCCTGGTGGGGGTGTGGATAAGTCAATCCAAGGCATTGGAATTTATGAATTCCAGAAAATATTGAGCAAAAGAGTTGGTACATGAGTAGCTTTCCCAGTTAATGGTGGGATAGTTGAAATCATCCATTATTAGGGTGTTGGGTTGTACCCTAATACTTTCCAGTGTATCAGGAAATGAGGAGTGAGAGTCCTGGGGCATGGTGGGGGATCTGTAGCAAGCTACAATTTGGATTGCGGTCTTGCCCAGAGTTAGTTGCACTTGGATAATCTCAGATGCATTATGCTGAGCAACTAGCCTGGAGTATTGGAGCAGAATTTTGACTTTTGATTGTTCATTGGGAAGGCAAACAGGGATATTTGAGGAACTCCCCACAAATGGATCAGATCTTGGAAGAACCATGATCTAGTTTCCATTTACGAACATCTGCCTTTGTCCTGCCCAGCTTCTCTGACACACAGTTTTGCTCTGACAGAATGTAGGAAGTAGAGTGAGATTCTGCTGTAAAGCTACATTCCATGATAACATGTCTAGTCTGCAAAGGAGGTAAGACCTGGTTCTGTCTTACTTTTTTATATATCACATCACTATGGCACTGTCCACTTGAACTGGTCCTGGGGACCAAAGGTGATTCAGAGAGCTGAGTGCCTTGATAAGGGCAACTTCCCCTTTACATTTATGTGTTTGTACCCTTTGTTGTCCTTCTTTAGATTTATGTGCGTGTTGTCCCACCTTGCACTTTTATCCCCCTAGCAAAGTATAAGACAACTGTGGTGACTGTTTTGGAGCAGGAGGGGAGATGGAGAGACCTGGATTCAGGGTACTGCATGTCTCCAACAAGGGATTTCTCTTCTCACATACCCCAGAACTGGAATCTGAAAAGATAATGGGTGCTGGTGCTTGGCCCAAATAGATTTCAGATAGCATTGTATCTTTCTCATGTGTAGTCTTGCTAGAGGTATCATAAGAATCACAGATGCCATGAGACTCAGAATTGTCAGGTATTCCTTCCCTTGTCCATTAAGGGGACCCTAACAGTTGCAGAATACATTGCTAAGCCCCAGTCCATAGTGGCTGCATGTTTAACACCAGAGGATCGGGGAAATCCCTAGAATAGATCTAAATGTAGATATATATTTTTTTCTCTGTGGAAGAAAAGCTCTTTGTACTGAGGTTCTCTTGGAATCCCAGCCTGCATATGAGATCTCTCAAAGAGAAAGATTCCTGACACTTTCATAAACAAGACATCTAAATATGGAACAATGTGGATATAATGTAGCCTGCAATGTACTATAACTAGAGCTAGACACTTTGTGAACACTCTTGGAGCAGTGGATAGCCCAAAGGGTAAGGCAGAGAATGGATAATGTGATCCAGATATACAAAAACATACCTTAAGAAGCATCTGAAGCCTTAATGGATAGGAACATGATGATAAGCATATTTGAAATCTAAGGTTATCAAAAAATCTCAAACGGGGAAGAATGGGTAAGAGATTGTGCTGTGAAAGGATCTTGAACTTGGGCACTACCACAAACTGGTTTAAGAGAAAGGTCCATAACTGATCTCCAGGCATTTTCTTTTTTGGCATAAGAAACATTCTTGAATGAAAACCTCTGCCCCACTGGGAAAAATGAACTATTTCTATTACCCCCTCCTGATAAAGTATGTGCTGTAGGACAGGAGGGAAAAGAGGGGTTTGTTCTGGGGGTGTGGAATAATTCCCTGCAAAGAAGTGATCTCTTCCTACTAAGTCAGTCTCAGAACCCATTTGTCTGAAACAACATGTTGCCAAAGAGAGAAATTTAGAATCTGACTTTCTACAAGGGACAAGAGACTGCCAAGGTGGGACAATGCTCCTTTCATAGTCATTCTGACTTTTTTGACTGTACTTTGTTCTGTGGGGTTCCTGCTTTCTTTTAGAGACCACTCACCACTGTTTTTTAATATCTGCTTACCAGCATATTGCTGAGGCTGTTTGTTTTGTTTTGTTTCTTGCTGCAGTTGGACAAAGAAGCAAAACAACCTTTGGATAATTTAGAGAGGGAGGGATAGAAAAAATCTGAGAGATTCCCTTTATATTAGCTTGACCCTCTCATCACATTTTTGATAATTTTTGCAGCAGTGGGACCAAAATCTCTATCCAAAGTAGAATTTAAATGCTCATTTTTGCATCCTCTAGGAGGTTCTGAGAATGAAGGAAGGCAAATCTCCTCAACACAGTAATAGTGGCAGCCTCACTGTCTGTAGTATCTATAGTCACTTTAAATGAGTAGTGACCTGAAAAATGAAAGAAACCAGACCACACAAATCAGATTTTTCCTCACAGGGAGGAACTGCAGAAACAACATCTGTCATTTTCACAAGTAGTCACAATAAACTTTAACATATGAGCCTGACAACTCAAAATTATAAAAATAATGTTGCAGAAGCAAACTCTTTTTCCCAAACTTAAAAATTGTTTTTATCATCCTTATCAAAAGGGGAAGGGTTAGATTTAAAATGTTTGGCATCAGCTTGATTTACAGCTGTTGGGTCACGTTTGGGAAGAGTGTATAAAAACTTAAAAGAGTGAGGAACTTTATACATTCCATTTGCCTTTTTGTGGGCAGTAGGCTGAGTATCAGGAAAATAGCAGGCAGTGACATACACTTCCTCCAGAGCTGACAAAACTGGGGAAATGGGTAAAGGTTCTGGAAATTCCTTCTGTAACAGCTGATAGTATTTTCTGGGGGACTGAAAAACCTCAGTGTCCTTCTGCCGAATACACTTGCACATTCTGGAAATAGTCTTGGAGAAAGAACATTGCTGATAGGGAGATTCAGGTAACATGCTCTCCACAGAGTCTGAATTAGAATTCTGAAGGAAAAATGTATCTGCTGCATCACATTCTTCTCTGGATTTAGTCTCTTGAATCTCTTCAGGAAAAGAAGAATTGCTTTTTCTTTACCAGAAACCACCTGATAAGAAAGTTCAATAACCTGTACAAGACCCTGAGCTGAACTTAATAAACTACTCCTGTCCCGTGAAACTGGTGCAGCAGAAGCTATACATGTAGCTTTCTGTTTCTTTATGACAAGAAAATTAAGGAAAACACATTTTTAATGGCAGTGATAGCTTCCTCAGGGATAGGCACAGCATTCTGGTTAATCGGGGCACTTTCTCTGCCCCTTCTTGCAAAATCAACAAAAGCGGTTTTCCCTTGCCCAGTAAGGGGAGCCCAATAGCTGAAGGGGACATCACTAACCCCCCAGTGCATAGTGTCTGTATTTGCCACACAGAGGAATCTTGGGAAAAAGGATACTGGTCTGAGAAACCCGCATGACCACAGCAGAGTCTCACACCTGCATCTGAAGCAAATTACCAGCCTGCTGTGGTGGCAAACACCTTTACTGAATTATCACTTAAGGCAGGCAAAGATACATTAATATAAAAGAAAACAAACCATCCGAGTAACTTCTACTAGCTAAGAAGTATGAGTAATTATCTATGAGGTAACACAAAGTATTTATTCACAATTGCTCAGATAAAAGTGTATTGCCTGAGCAGCATTAAACACTCCAAAATATTGTTTCTTTGTGGTCAGAACCACCACACCTCCCATGCACAGGTATATTATAATCACTTGAAGTTGCTGCTTCACAATAAAAAAAAAGAGCTGGTTTCCTGATAGGGTGAATTTGCACAGAAATGCTTCCTGCTACAATAAAATAGCTAAATTTGACACCAGTCTCCTTCATAGGGCCCACCATTGTCATAGTCTAAAGCAATTAAACTGGCTTGAACTGTTCAACAAACTAACACACTCACAACTAACTAAAGCACACAAACTCATTCATCATCCCGAAAAATGCCTTGCATTACAAAACTTATTGCTACCTTACTGTCCAGCAAGGGACCTCTGTTCTAGTAACAAATATTTAATACTTACAAATAAGCCAAATAATTTTGCATGAGACTAGCTCTACTCCCAATACATTGCTAAACTCTGGAACAGTATCCCCACACAAATAAAACTCTCCAACAAACTCAATAGTTGTAAACCACTGCTTAAACAACATAAGTATATCTGAGTATGCAAGAGTGCGTGTATGCACATGTGCGCTACTATACATATGGGAGGAGTTAACCAGTCCTAGTCCAGCACATGCTCATCACAAGGTTAAGACTTCATGTTCAGTGTACGATACTCTCCAAATACATACTCTCAACCTCTCACTGAAATGACAAAACAAATTTTATACAGAACTGCTGCCTGTACAATCCACTAGGTTGCACGTGGGTTTTCTCTTAGTAACTTCCACCGCTGCAAAATCTTAGAAAGTATAAATGTAACTACTGACTGTGTATAAATGCAAATAGAAATGTAACTACTCTGTGTTTAACTGGAACTTGCTATAATGTAATGCAAGTAAATGGAGCTTTTTCCCCCAGGCCTCCATTAAAAAGTTGGACTTTCTCGGTAAGCAAAGACAAATAAAATAAAAAAAAATACATTTGTTGAGTAATATTTGCTGAATTTTACATTGCCAGTGTTTCTTTTAACCGAGAAAAGGAATATTGCAATAAAATGAATAAATATTTTCCTTGAATACCTGTGAATAGCTCTCAACCTCTTAGAACAAGAAATCTGGTTAAAGCCAAAAATAATGGTGGGACAAAGGACCAAAATTAAGGACAGATTTTAAATATTGCTGTTATAAACCTAAAACAGTTGCTAGAATAACAGGACCTATGTTAGCAAGTGAAGTCTGAAACTAAAATGTATGTCATTATTTACAGATTTCAATTCTCAGTGATTTGGCAAAAAAACACAAATTTTATGAGAACAGACCAAAAAATGTGTACAATTGAGAGGTATGCATGCTTTAAAGTTTAAAAAAATAATGTTCTCTGGAGCAACCTCCCTTATGCATTCTGAACCCTCTACACATTCACGTATGCCCACACATACATACAGGCACTCGCTCATTTTGACGTATACACATGCACTTGCACACAGTCATATATATGTAACCACACACTCCCATATGCACACTAGCACACACTTGCATACACACACTCCCGCACCCTCACATATACACATGTACTTGGGTACAGTCATATACACCTAGTCATACACTCACATGCACTCACTCGCACACACTTACATACATGCACATACACACTCGCATATACAAATGCACTTGCACATGCCTGCATATACACACATGCACTCACGTACAGTCACATCCATACACTGTTACAAACACTGGCATGCATGCACTCACAGACACTTGCAAGCAGCCAAACACACACATACACATGCAAACACACACACTTTATGTTTTTCTGATGTCCCATTTCTCTTTTCTCTGGCACAGCTTTGTTTATTTAAAAAAAATCTAAACCAGGAGCTGGGGGCACAGTTTATGACTTTATTTAAAGTGTGCATGGGAGACGGTTGCCCCCCTTGTACTATGGTTCTGGTGCCCTTGGCTGCATACAGCATTAACCTGTGCCTTATACTTAATAAACTGTTGTGTATCTTTCTCTCTGCAGTCTCTGCCTGCTTCAGACAGTATAAACACTTTTCAAAAATTTAAATTCAATCCTGAATGTAGCTTTTTCTGGTGAGTGCCATGGTGAAATTCATTCACAAATCTTTGTCCAAGTGTACCCTCCAAACTTAACTCAAATTCACAGTTTGCAGTGCAATGTTTCATTTTAGGAACATACTGGTGGTGCTGCTGTAGTGTTGTCACCTCACAGTAAGATGCTGTCCAGTTCGATTCTCAGATAGAGTGTCTTCTGCGTGCAGACATGCATGAATGGGCATACCTTCGTTGAAGGTTGTGCGTCAGGGCTGGTAACTCGGCATGTAAAAGTCAACTACCAATCATTAGCGGACCGGAGTTCCGCTGTGGCGACCCCTAACCGGGAAAAGCCGAAAGACACAACAACAACTGAATTGCTATTTCATTAGATGTCTGTTTTTATAATTAAAGTGAAATCTTTCTCTTTCTTTAATTACCAGTCATTTTTGGATTTAGGTTTAAGTGTTCATTTAACATTTTCAAAATCTGACCATAAGACTTTCTTTGTTTGTTTATGTATGCAATGGTGAGTAATGTCATCTTATCATTCTATAAAGGAACATTGTTCACCAAGAAATGTTTCAGTTCTTTCTGTGTATGCAGAGCACAACTCCATTATTGATTTAAATTTGACTCTTCTGAAATAAGCCCTTAAAAATCATGTAACCATTTTTTCTTCTTTGCACATTAAATACTTTTCAAAAAATTCCCCAGAGACCAGCAGTACAGTATCAAGCCTATTTATTGTCAAACATAATGTGAGCATAAACTGAGCATGTCCTATGCACTACACACATGTGCCATCACTCTAGGAAGGGATGTCTAGTTTCACGTTTATGGAGCCAGATGCATTGATCTAAACACCACAGTTCCTGTTTCTGAACTTATCACCACACATTGCTGCTAGACTTTCCCAAGGCAGTGTTTTTTCTCCAGTTTCTGTGGTAAAGATAGATGTCCTTACATTCACTGCTGCAGTATTCTTAACAGATGTGATTCCCTGCATACATGGCATAGGGCATAAAGGTGATGTTCAGGCCTACCATAATCAAAACTTCTTTGCAGCCAGTCTGAACATAGCTTTTTACCATCAGTCTCTTTACCTGCATCTGTTTTCTGCCAGTTGAATCCATTTTTGTTCTCCAGTGACTACCTACACCTGCTTGCTGATTTCTATTGCAGTTGCAGATGAGTACCTCATTGAGGATTTTGTTTTTTCTTACTTTTTTGTGTTCCTTTGGGGTTAATATCATGCAGGAAGGGTAAAAGCCAGTGTAGGAGGCAGATTCCCCATAAAGACTGCCATGATAAGTGTCTTTTTTTTGCCTAGGAGCTTCTCGTGACCATACATCTTGTTCTATTTGTCAGGCATTCATTCTGAAAATATTTCACAGTAGACTTTCTCCCCTTTCCTTGTATCTTGAGAAGCAGCATCTTAAGCTTCTTGCTAAAGGTACAATGGAAGGAATCTCTCACCCCAGGGGTCAGCCATTAGAGAAGAAGGTAAAAAATGTACAACTGGAATCTTCCACTGTCCAGCCTCTGCCAGGTGTTTCTCCCAACGTCGTTACAAACCCAGAGGCTCGCTTGGCTGTGTTGTTGGATTTCTCTGCCATGGCCATGTCAGGGGCCAGTGAGGGTCTGGCTGCAGCATGTCCGAAGGGGCTTTGAAGGCTTCTGTCTCAGATGTTCAGGGGGAACCATGGCTGATTTTTTTCTGAGAGGCCTAGGGGAGTTCCTCAATTTTTGGATGGGGAAGTAGCTCCTAATATGGTTCTCAACTGCTGTTCTGGGTCTGTGCCTTCTCAGTTTTTTGGTGGGGACATTCCCTTAAAAATAAAAATTTAAACATGTTTCTTCTGCTCCTAGGGATCCAGAAAAGTAAGTACAGCACAAAAAGTGGACTGTGGTGACACAAAACACAGTTTTATTCACAATACAAGTACAGGTAAGTGCTTTCGTTGGTTAGAATAATCCAACTTCTTCAGACCAAGAAATAAAACACACCTTAGCCTTATATATTGTCCATTAATGCTAAATGAATGGGAAGTCTATTCCAAAGAATGGGGATTCTGTGAGATATATACCTGTCCCTCCAACATGTCCTATTTGAGTTACAAGCAAAGATTAAATCCTTAGCTAACATAGAATGATTTTCTTATTACCTTAGACACATGTTGATCAAAAGCCATTGGCTTTGATTTCTGAAAAATAGATACCAAAGATGAGTGGATCCAGCACAGAGCCCTGGGGGACTCCACTGATGATTGGCCTTTTTGTGGAGGTGGTCTCTCCAATCCTGACTTCCTGGGTCCTGTCTGTGAGCCTGCTTGATCCAGTGACTTACATAGGGGTTTATGCCTAATTGCATGAGTTTGTTTACAGTGCTTAGCTAGGTCAAGATAGGCAGTATGCACCATTTTGCCCTCATCTGTTGTGTTGGTGAACTTCTCAAAGTCTACCAGGTACAGTAGGCATGGCCTGCCTTTGGCAAATGCAAACTGGGTTGGGTCCAGTGTTTGAAAGTTTCCTATGTCATTGTTAATTATTTCCATGTGAATTATTTTCATAGTTTTGCATATGAGATTAGTCAGACTAATGGGTCTGTAGTTCCTGGGATCCACTGATGATCTGCCCCTTTACAGAGGGATGACCACTGCAGTCTTCCATTCACATGGCACAAAGCCTGTATGGAGGCTATGGTCGGATAGTGACTCCAGTGGCACTAATAGGTCATATATTAGGCTGTTTAAGTAAATTAAAAGTAAATTGCTCAGTTTCATCAAGGTTGATCAAGTGAACTGTTGAAGAAGACAGACTCAGAAACTTTGTACAGTTACCCATTTGGCAGCAACAAGTACTATATCACTTTGAAGGTCATACCATATACTATTTTCATACCTCCACAATTTGATCTCTTCGGTGATATACATTTGCCTACCACCTACACTCCTCTTTCTGTCTATTACTGTCCATTTACATTTTCTGTCCCTGATGAGCTGTTCTTATCTTTTCTCCCTAGTTTGACCCCAGATGTAATGGTCCTCTTACTCAGTGTGCTGCATAATGACTCCTCTCATTCCCTTCCCCTGTTCCTATTGCATAGTTTTGTTGCTGTCCCCCAAATGGTATTACTTGCCCTTTCTGCTTATTTGTCTTCTTTTAGTGAACATCCCTCCTTTTCAGACTTCCCTTACCAATCCTCTTAAGCATTCCAATCACCTCCATTCTTCCTTATATGTCTGCCTCACTCCTGCTTCTTCGGCTGTTGCACTCCATCTTTCTGTACCTGTGTGCCTCCTCCTCCTCCTGCTACATTCATACTCTTAATCTGTTTTAACTCTGTCTTCCTCTGCATTGCTTCTTTACTCTTCTAACCACCTAGTTCCCTGTCCATGAAACCAGTTATATTCATATTTTCTCATCTCCCTCTCTCCCTTATCATTATCTAAGTTTCTATATCTCATTGACTGTCTTTGTCCATGGCATGCCTGTTTGGTAACTGTGACACCCCACCTATGGGCCAGTAATCAAGGAGCCTCAGTCTTCACCACTGACTCTTTTGGGGAACATTCATTGATAGGATAACAAGTACACACACACTATCTCCAGATGCAGCTCTCTGCATCAAGCGCAGTCAAGCACAATTTCCCTTATGAGCACACAGGGAACACAGTCAGTCTGGGGCTGGTTTCTTCCTCTTTCTCCAGATCCTCAGTAAGACCCCCACTGGCACAGCTATAGAGTTGAGACCTCAGCTGAGTGTCCAAGCCAAGGCCTCCAGCACTCTCCATGTTCAACCAGTGCTTCGTGTCCCTGCCCAAGTAGCTGGCACCACACTTTTTGAGGTTTGATTTACACACACACACACACACACACACACACACACACACACACACACACACACACACACCTTGGAAAGGAGGCACAGGTTTATTAGCTATGCCCACTTCTGCCCAGACTATAAGGTAGTTATGACTGCCACCAGACACTCCTGTCAGCTACCTTAAGGCTCTTCCAGGGGTACCCAATATATTGAATGAAATTAATATTAATACAAATGGTAGTTTGTCCAAGAGCAAGGCTATTAGGAGTGGGCCACACAGTGTTACAATAAATATGCTAGTACTCTCAAAACTTTAATATCTCTGCAAAGATCAGCCAGAATGAAAGGTTTAAATATATTTAATAATAAATAAAATAACAAGAAAATACTAAGTATATATTCACAGTGACATCAGAGTTTAAAATCACAGGAAACACTTAAAATAACACTGAAGGACAGGTCCAGACAAATAAAGAAAAACAATATCTAAACTAAGCTTCACTATATTCCTGACTGAATCTAAGAATAGAAGAAGGTAGATGATGGGGTGAATGGTCCTTCTTGCTGTCAGACCCAAGACAGAATGCAGAATGCTCTGTCTCACTAAGAGACTTTTCAAAATAATATCTAAAATATTACTTCTGGGATAGCGTACAGAATGCCTTTCCCATGTAATATCTGCTTCTCCTTTTTCCTACTCCACTACCATCAGCCTACTCTTGATACTGTTTATTTCTATAAATGCACACAAAGGTTCACTAAGGAGTGTTTTGTTGTGATAGGGCACGCACTGTAGTTGGCTTTTCTTTGCAGTCTTTAGTTCTCACTGCATCCCTCTATACTTACCTTAGTAATGACTCTGGATTTTTGTTACTGTGACATGAAGCTATGCAATTCTATGTTCCCACAAGTGATGGCACGTTCATGAGCTATTACTGAAAACTGCTTTATTATGATTGTGTACTCTGTCAGCAGCTGCTTGAAATGTTTCGCTCAGCTTTTTTCTTCCTTCACCTCTTAGGCTGCTAAACAACATCAAGCCACTTTGCTTTATTTACTCTGGACCTGTGATGCCACCTAGCATCTCTTTCATGTCTGCTCTTCTAGTCCTGCTTTCTGATTGTCAGTCTCCTGCTTTCTCTTTTCTAATCTAATTGTTTTTTTCTGACAAAGCAGCCACTGTTGTTTTCAGCTCTGTTCTTAACTTTGTAGATTCCACAAGACATTACTGCTGGGCTTCAGTTAATATGGATGGAAACTACATTGCCCTCCACTTCTGCAAATGCTACTAATGTCCATAATAGCAGATCATTTACTGACTACTTGAGTGTTACTTGGTTTGCATGCACCACCACATAAGCTCTTGACTTGTTCTGAGCCCCTTGCTCAGGACAAGTGATGGCACTGAACTGTTTCTTCCTGGTCAGTTTTCTAAACCAGTTTCCTCACTGACATAATCTGCACAATGCCCAGAAAAGCAAATATGAAAAGCCTGTCAGACTGCTATTTACTCATCAACCATTTTCAGAGTGCAGTGACATCCATTACCCAAGATAATCTTGTTAAGTGCAGAGGTCATTAACAGAGTGCTTGTCCACTGAGCGTCATCATGATTCTGGAATGAGCATCTGGTGACAGTTCTGGGACTACAAGCATTACAGGAGAAACAAGGATACATTATTATATGTGGACATTGCAACCAATGTAATTGCAGGCAATGGCTAACAGGGTGTGTGACAGGTCGGACTAGAGTGGGACAGCGAGGTGATAGGGTCTGTAACTACACAATAAGTGCAGTATGCCAGCTAACACCATTTCCAACTTGGTTGTTACTCAAACAGCCCAACTCTTTCTAGAGTAACAAGGACTTTCACCACAGTCAGATGGCATAAGGTCTCTCCAATACTTCAGAAATAGCATAATGTAAAGAAAATATGGCTCTCATGAATTATTTGTTTACACCATGCAATGTGTAGTATTAATGAAACATTTGGCATATCATCTTTTGTGGTATAGACAATAGCACTGAAACACCAACAGGTAGGGAAGAGGGATGTCTGATATAGATGTGAGCATGACCTTGGAATAACAACTCAGAAGATGTGGGCTGGACATCAACCTAAAAATGAGCAGAAATGGATCTACTCAAATTTCAGCTGTTCAAATTCCAATATTCATAATCAGCAGCAAATATTTTTTCAGGATGTGTTGGCTTTTTTTCCACACCCTTGATCACTAAATATGCTGCTCTTGAGGTCACACCAACTCAGAGAATGTATATTTAGAGATGAAGTCTCTATATTCGAGTATCTTGCCCTCAGATACACAGGTAAGTGTTCAGGTGCAAGGAAACAACTCTGAGGAAGCAGGTATGTGAACAACTAAACGACAGAAGCAGAAATGTATAATGACCACATGGAAAGTGAAAGCATCATCTGCTAGACATTAGCATATTCTTGAAATGGTAACTACAGGAGAAATAGAATACAGTTCTACAACCTGTGGGGACATGATACAACTGTATGCAATGAGTGTGCAGGACTTACTTCTATTTACACTGCTACTGAAAACATGATACAAGTTGAAAGAGGGAATAATTGTGATTACTGTATGCTGGTATTAGGAATTTGTCACATTTAAAGGGGGAGGAGGAGGAGGACGAGGGGAATGTAGTGTGGAAAATACTGACCAAGGACATAAGAACAATGCTGAATAATGGATAGGAAGTGGGTATGGGTTTACTATTTCATGTTATTACAAACAGGAAGTGATACCTGAGAAAGAGACGGCTGTTATGTCTCCAAAGAGCACATTAGGGGAAATAATAGAGGAGAGATGGTGGTGGTGTTGATGGGGGCTCCTTTTAATATTAATCTCAACTGACAACTGTCAAGGTAAAAGCTGTGAGGTGGTCTAATCTTATAAAGAAAAGCAATCTTGACAAGAAAAAGAAGATATGTGGAAGAGATTTATACTCTGTGTATATGGCACTGCATACCTTACTATGCATAACAACCAGCATAACAAAGACCTCCGCTCTACTTTCAAGGCACTGCCTAGGTAGGGAAAGTAGTACTGTTGCCTTTGCATATACGACAACTTTTTCATTATTCCATGAATATAAATCTGTGAACCTAGATCTGACTGTGCTAACATAAATGCATTAATGGAGAAGATGACATAAGAAAAAAAGTTACTGTCAGAGTATTTTTCTCTGTAAATAAGTAAATAAATAAACAAATAAATAAATAATAACCCTGACGTCTACACATACTGCAGATTTTGTAAGGTTTATTACAGAATTAAATGCAAACCCACTCATTCCCAATTATATTGACTTCATTTTAATAATCCAAAAATCTCTTCATATTATAGGTGATTCTCATTGTTCCAAGTAAAACAAAATATTAGACAGCTCTGAATTATGTCAGTCACTAAAAGAAGTGTGTGAACTGTGGTACAACATAAATTAAACTGAAATAAAGAAAATATAGGACATCATGGTTTAGTGTTTGGGAACAATTATTCTAAGCTAAATTGTCCCTTGTTATTGTTGTATTATTTTTAGCTGTGTACTACAGAGAATTTCACAGAACTGTACACCAGTTCATAAAATGCACGGACTGAAATTAAATGCACTAATAAAGCAATACACATAACCCAGCAATATTTTATTGGTTTAGCACAAAACATGTTTGTGGAAAATTAGCTTGGATTTAAAAAAAAGTTTTCAAAGACAGGAAGTGGATTGGCATTCATTTAAAGACTTAGGAAAATATATTCAAGTTTTGGAAGCAAGAAAATGAACACATGCCTGCCATAGTTTCAACCACAGCTAAACATAAAAAGTGATAGAAAGAAAGAAAGATGAGCAAATATAAGACTGATGCATCCTTAGAGTACTAATCTGGAACTATAACTGGAACCTTCATCCTGCATAAAGTTATTCAAAATCAACAAGATAATACAAGCTTTCCATGGCATTATTGCATAGCTGTGTGTGTGTGTGTGTGTGTGTGTGTGTGTGTGTGTGTGTGTGTGTGTGTGTGTGTGTGTGTGTGTGTGTCTGTGTGTGTCTGTACGTCTGTACATACCTGCACATGTGTGTGCAAATGCTTATGTGCATATATGTGTATACACATTCATATGCATGAATATGTATGTATGTATGTATATATATATATATATATATATATATATATATATATATATATATATATAAAGAGAGAGAGAGAGATAGCTACATACATATATATGTAGACAGATAGTTCAATATATAGATCAGATGTTGTTGTATCTTTCAGCTTTTCCCGGTTAGGGGTCGCCACAGCGGAATTCCGGTCCGCTAATGATTGGCAGTAGATTTTTACGTACCGAGTTGCCAGCTCTGACGCACAACCTTCAACGAAGGTACGCCCATTCACGCATGTCTCCACACAGAATTCGCTTTAGCTGAGAATCGAACAGGACAACGTCTTACTGTGAGGTGACAACGCTACCGCAGCACCACCACCGCAGTATGGTTATCATTAAATTGGTCAAAACACAATTTTGGTGTGCACATGTTTCTCTGCATGATTTGTTGATAGCTCAATTAACCATTTTATGCTATAACCAGCTTACATATTGTTGACTATAGCATAAATGTTTGTGATTCACTTTGCTCACAGTTGTGCAACTGTGGAGTTAGTATATACAAGTTAGAGGGTGAGGGGGTAGAGCACCACGGTGGGAATCTAGGAGCAAAGCCCTTCACATAAAACATAAGTGCTTCATTGTTATTGTTGGAAATAGTCATGTAGTAGTGCAGTATTTTTTTAGGTAGGAATTTGCTTCTATTTTAATGTGTCTAGAAATTCTGTGTCAAAGGTTTGTATTTTCTGATCTGGCATGTTTCTGTTTGGGTTACAAATATACACCATGGGCAAGATTAGTGAATGCCTGATCTTAGTGCTGCTATCATGTGCACGACACTCAGAGGCTAGTATGCTATTTGGCATTCATGAAACAGTTCTGCATTTCAAGCATGCCCTCTACCCAAGGATAAACTGCACACTATGCTAATGAAAGCATAAGTAGTTGAATTACATGCTAATTAACCAAACCAGCATGTTGGAGCTATTCAGGACTGTATAAAGTGATCATGTACACTCAGTGTTCCCATTTGCCCTAAAATCAAACATTCTCTGGAATACAGCCATGAAGACACTTAGAAAAAATTATGGGTTGCTGCTGCCATCATCAATCTGTATGTGCAACAGGCTTTAATTTAAGTTTCTGCTGCTGTCAGATCTCGGTCGAGCATGGGAAGGGTGTTCAGACACCATTTGACATAACATAGACTGCATGATACAGAAATTGTACAGAAATACTGGGTGGACAGGGAAACAGTAGAGAAAATGTGCAACTTCTGCTGCCCTTATCTGAGACACCTGCGAAATTGTGGCTAACCCATCCCAGCGGAAACAAAGGTATGTGTATCATTACAAATACTAGCTACAGGGACTTTGCAAATTGTCACAGGTGATATATTAGGGGTGTTACAGGTCTCAGCTTCTAGTATCTTACATCACTTTCTAAAAGCAATGCTACAACATGCAAGGAATGATATCAGGTTCCTACACACACACACACACACACACACACACACACACACACACAAACTCGCACACACACACTCCCACACACGCTCCCACACACACACACACACACACACACACACACACACACACACACACACACACACACACACACACACACACGAGGAGCGAGCAACAACCATGCAATGTTTTTTGCCATAGCATACTTCCCTGTAGCTTTAGGGATCATAAACTGCACACACATAGAGATAAAAGCTTCATACAGTGAACAGGGAAGAAGGTACATCAATTGAGATGGATTCCATTCCAGCTTTTCTCCCCGGGTCTCTGCTGAAAATGAGCCAAAAGCTCAGCCAGACTAACCTGTTTAACATATGTAAAAAAAAATAAAATAAAATAAATAAATTTACTGCCAGTTTGTCTGTAATGCCCAATGTATCATCTACAGTGTGTGTGCAGGTAACCCTGGATGTTCCCATGACACAGATGTATGGCACACTTGTGACCTGTATACAAGGTTTGCTAGGGAGTGACTTTCCAGAAAGGCATCTATGGGGGATGCTGGTTAATATTACAGCCTTGGTTAATGACAACCATGATAAACCCATACAACCCCACTGAGCAAGGATACAGAGATGTTCATACTCAAACTAGGAATATAATAGAATGTGTTTTTGGCTTGCTCAAATTAAGGTTTCATTGTCTAGACACATCAGGAGGAGCCCTGTAGTACGACCCAGCAACCTCTGCCAAAATGCTCAGTATGTGCCATGTTGCACAAAATAATTCAAAGGAAATGGCTTCAACAAGGAAAACAAGGTCCTGGATGACAGTTCCCAGAACCACAGGCAGGGTCATGGGCTCCAGCAGATAACAGATGAGGAGTCTGGCGTGTACAATATGCCATGGCTTTGGCTAAAAGGCAAACGATAACACACACAATTACCACCTAACTGAAAACTTAAGATCCTAAGCACAAATAAATATTAAAGCAGATGCTTGCCAAAGTCCTCAACCTTTACTTAACCAGATAATTGTGTCCTGTAAGCATCAGGCAGATTCAAACCCCAAGGGCAAATCTCGTAGCTGCATATTATCCAAGGCATGTGCTGAACAATATAAAAAAATTCTCAGTGATTATATTCCTATGCAAATACTTATTTGTCAGTAAGACATAACATGTTTCAACTCTCCATTAATGTCAGCAGTAAGTCACGATTGAATTATGCAATCTATATCTATGATTGTGCCCAGTACTGTGCATCACGCATGGCATTTGACCAATGTAGATAAATCAACAGCGAGCAGGTCAGTGTTAGTCATCATTTGCACATGTTTAAGAGCAAGGAACAATTCATAACTAGTAAGACTGAATTATGATTAATACAATTACAGTCAACAAGTACATAAGTATTTGTTTAGAAGTGAACAGGAAAAAGAAACATTAATCAAACTTTATAAAACACATAAAAACCGCCCAAAGGGTGTATAATCAAACATTTTTTTTTTTTTTTTTTGCAATACATGTGATGAAAGCAAGTATCTGACTAAGCAAGTATTAGCTATCCACTCTGTGCATCAGATATAGGCAACCCAAAGTCTCAAGGAAATATATAAAGAGTAGGGAACAGTCATCATCACTTGCACAGGTGGGGGTGGGGAGTTACTGGAGGGACAACCTGATACCAAAGAAGTGAGTATGATACCAAAGAAGTGAGTATATGTGAGTAAGAAACCAGTTTTTCAGTCAGTATATAATTTCCAGGGCAAGTAGCAACAGATTGCTATCATTCAGTATTGTTTAGATAAAGTGTGCATGTATGTGTGTGTGTGTGTGTGTGTGTGTGTGTGTGTGTGTGTGTGTGTGTGTGTGTGTGTGTGTGTGTGTGTGTGTGTGTGTGTGTGTGTGTGTATGTGTGTGAGGAGTTATGGGCAAGATGATCTTTAATGTGCATGGGTCTGCATGAATGCAATCAAAGCACCTATGCTAGCACTACATCCTGGCATCTCAGACAGGTGTGAGCATACATGGTAAAATAGTCAGTTCACCAACCATGCAAACTACCTCTGCCAGGAGTTTAACTGCTAGTTCCATGGCCCTGGCTAGACTTTGGGATGCTACTTGAATGCAAACAATGCCTGCTGGATGAGTTGTCATAATAACAACAGTCAGGACCATAACCACTAAATCTATCATATCTGGGTGTGAATACCTCAATCACTGATGGAGAAGTGGACATAGTGCTACTGCAGGAGAGGGATCTTGCACATTCACATTGGCTAATACCAGACAATGTAGCAGCCCCATGGACCATAGCTGCTGACATTCCCCAGCAGATGTTCCATTTCAGACACTGCCCAATCCAATGTTTCCTTCATTCTGTCTAAAGAGTCACCCACATGGTTCAGTTAGTATCGCGTGTCAGAATGTGCAACATGCAGTACTCCGACTACCTCTTCCAAGACCACAGTAAAACTTGCCTGTGCCTCTGTGGCAGCCCTACAGATATGTTGTGTGGCACCTACTGACACTCCAACATCAGGAGCAGAAAGCAGGCTTCCCCAGAGCACCTCTGTCAGCATCTCTATATGCTACTTCACCCATTATGGGGACAGTCAGCCAACACTACAGCTGAAGTAATGACACTACCCTGATCAACTCTGTGACCCTCAACCTGTCCTATTTCTGAGGGCTCCGTGTCATATGTATGTGTAGGCATACTGACTGTGTGTAAAATATGGGAAGGGAAAGGGATGTGGCAGCCATACCTTCAGTGTGAGACTGACCCTCTGCACCCCCCAGATTGTGTCTTTTCATCACAACCATAATCATCAGAGACTACCAATAATCTGACATCATGCAATATGAGTTACACAGTACTGGTAGCATGATTATATTTGATAATAAGTAATTAAAGCAACAAAGAGAAAAATAGAATTAAAAATGATCAAACGTTATGTAAAATGTAATTTAAGCAATATGAGATGCAAACACAAGTAAAATGGGACTTAATATATACATAAATCCACTTTATGTATCGTAATAAGGGAAAAAAATACCAGGTGTGCCTATACATGAGAAATGAAGATGAAAGATGGGTGATAAGTATCACAATGCAATTTTCACAAGAGCCACAAAACAATCCTCTTTACAGTTGCTCAGTATGAAACATCTTAGCCAAAAAGCATCTCTCCAATAACTTCCTCCACCACTCTCTCTCTCTCTATCTCTCTCTTCCTCTTAGTCCCTCTTCTTCCCATTCCTCTTACTCTCTCTATCCACATATGTAGTGAGAGAAATATACAAGATGATTTATTTTAAGGCATACCTGGAAGCCGAGCAGTAGACTCACTTTGGTTGTCCTCCCACATTAGCACCAACTTCAATTACTTTATGGGAACCTCCAAAAGAGCTGTCAGGATCTCTGACAGCAGACAGAAACTTAAGTCTCAGTCAGTGGTGTTTAGTAGCAGGACCAGCACCACTAGTGATCCCTTCATGGGCAAATGCAGCTGTTCTATGTTTAACAATTGTTTGTCATGTCACTGGCACAATGTCTTATTTTTTGATACCCATGCCCATATCATCCAACAACATTAATATTGTTGACCACCTGCTTCTAAATATAGTCACGGGAGATCCTGTCAGCTCTTCCCTCCTCTAACAGGAATGAGCCATGTTTCTGAAGTGCCTCTATGATGGCTTCTTTCTCTGCATCTATGTATGACAGTTTACAGGGATCAGATGTATTGGGTACCATAGCCCTTTAGGAGATGAAACACAAGAGGAAAAAAAAGAACTACAGCAAAAAGTGTGAGTGCTAAAAAATAGATATGTATGAATTTATTCAGGTATCATACACAAAAGAAATGAAAATGTAGTGCTCTAAATGAATACACACAAAGGTAATACAGAAATGTAACCCCCCAAAAGAGATAAATAAATTAAAATCAGGGAGAAAGGACTGCAAAGATGATAGCAATGTGTAACTGTGTACCATATAGCAGTATTACAAAAAGATTTAGACTTAAATACAAATTAATTCAGTTATTTGGGTCTCCTCTTGTGTTGATGGCAGACAGCTACATATAAAGGTTTAACACATTCGTTGGAATACAAATGTAACCTCTCTGACAGTTAATGGACCAATATTGCTAACAGTGATATAACATTTTTTGGAACAAGTCTTCAGATTTTCACCTAAATGTTCCTATAATGGCAGGTAACATTAACTTTTATTATTTTTAATTAAAAGAAATAATTGATATAAATAACCAATATACATGACTATGACAACTGCAATGGACAAGCAATGCAGGCAACAAACAATGTATTGTTGTAATGTAAAATAAACAGCAGCATACCTTTACAAAAAATCTGTTCTGAAAGTAGACAAAATGATTTCAAATCAAATATCAGTATCAAAGAGTGTGTGGCTCCATACAGTCTTCCTAGTATGATACAAGTGCTTTACATAATTTATTAGCTTATATTGTGAGATTCAGCCCTTTCAGCACTATGGCTATTCAAATCAGGTGGCAAATCATTAGCATTCATGAATACCACAATCTGTACTAATTGCTTGTAAGGTAAATATGGTATAAGGACCTATACAATTCCATGCACATGCCCTAGCAGTGCAAGGATAATCACTGAGAAGTGTTACTTGCTAAGGGCATGTAAGTGTAAACAGTTAGTGTAGCTGCAAGAATAATTAAGTATTTCACATTTCTGCTACTTTGATATAAATTTACTGAGGGCGTGGCAGGGAGAATAGATGTAAGAAAGAAAAATTAGGGGCTTACATTGACAAACTTGGAGAGAGCTCCTTTATAATATTTGAATTACTAATGATCCAACTGTGCCTCTGAGTAAATGTTGTCTATAATTCATCTGAAGTACAAAACACTTAAATAACAGAACACAGACAAAATAAATCAAAATGACAGTGCATTTATGTCAAACTACCATAAAAAACAGAATAATGCTCACCAAACGAAGGTAAAAAAATGTAGTATTGAAAACATGTTTTTGTTACTGTAATAGGAATTGCAAGATTAACTGTTGCAACTATACCATTATCTACACAGTACAACTGTGAAAAAAGTTTTATGTGGGACATTTAATGTAAAATGATACAATGTCACCTCTTGAGTGTATGTAAGCTACTTTCTCTCTTTGTAAATATGTCTGCTTGTAGCAAATAGTGAAATTAGTCTCAAATGCGTCATATCAAGGATATCGTCATTTTATAAGACAACAAAAGTTGCTAGAATATTACAAAGAAATACTCAAAATCATTTTTTTTATTTGGCTTCATCCTTTGTGTGCTGCTTGGCATTGCACAATGGTGAGTGTCAGTGGTCCCAAGCAGTGAAGGATGGTTCACTTCCCAAAGCAAAAAATGAAAAAGTTGCTATGGGCACCCTTCTGTAGCTCAAATGAGGGGGTCTATATTACATGAATGAGTGATCAAAATGTCGAGTACAAGATAGTCGACATACTTTGATCAAACGTTCATGTAATCAGAGACTCCAAATGTTGAAATCTGGTGTTCCAAAATGTTTTGCTCGGCCTTCTTAGTGAGTGTAGCATGTGAAGTAAACATGCTACACTGTTTGGAATGGCTACGTAAGAGGCTGCTTTCTTTAAAATACCAACTCCAAGATCGCTGTACATTGGGGAAAGTGCAATTTCCTGGTAATCGCTTGTGTAAGAAGTTGCTTTGCGATTACTGGGAAATTGCCCTTTCCCCAATGTACAGCGATCTCAGAGTTGGTATATTTAGTTAAGGGGAGTTGTTTTAAAAGTGTGTGTGCTTGTGTAGGTGTTTGAGTGTTTGAGTGATGTGAGTGTGTAGGGGTTTGTATGCATTGGTTGTATGTGTGTGTTGTATGTTAGTTTAGGGAAGGTGTGGGACGAACAAAATCTTTCAATTTTGTGTTTTTCAGGGTTTGTAGGTTTAGATTACATGAACGAGTGATCAAAGTGTGTTGAGTATGTTGTACTCCACATTTTGATTGATCTTTCATGTAATATAGACCCCAAATGAGCCTGGTGCCAGTGCAGGGCCATCGGCAGTCAGGATAGTACTGAGTGAAGAAAATTCACCTGTTTGCTACCAATCTCTGCGGCACAAGGTGTAAGTGGATTGATTTTAGAGAAAGAGGACAGGTAATGCAGAGTTCAGATCTAGTTTGCAGTTATTTTTTTCTGATGGAGTCAGAATAAATATTGAGACTCATTTTGTTATATGAATGTGTTGGAAACTAAACTATTCTCAGTATTAATATCAGCATGAGATTTTCTTGAGGTGAAATATGAAACTCTTTACAAAGCAGTAACATGACATGTGAGAAGCTATATTAGGTATGAATGAATAAAGCAATTATATAAGTCAGCACTAAAAATTAAAAGCACTACACCCTCACTCCCCACTGGCCCTTGTTTTCAATTATTAAGGAATTCCCAATATTATTCTAGCATGTCTAAAGGTCAGTTGTCAATCTCCTCTCCGGTCCAGCTGGTGAATCTGGGAATCTTGAGGCAATGTTATAACTGCCTCATGTACACAGACAACCCTCTCCTCCTCCCACATAACACAAATACTTGAGAGATGCAGCTATTTAGCCAAACTGGAGGCTGAGCACTCTCAGCTCAGGACTGGCAAGACCAGACAGGAGGAGAAGGCAACTACACACACCACAAAACTAGCCTCCCATAATGCTACCACACCATTGAATCAAACACATAAACACACAAAGACATACTCGGAGGCTCTGAGTAAATACCTAAACAGCAGAGGCCTCCAAAGCAGACACCCAAACAACTGCTACCTCAAGACACCCCACAAGCAACACATAAACCACAAAAGCAGTGTGCAAAGCAGTCACAGCCCTTAAGGCCAAATACAACACCAAACATACTTGTCATAGGTGACTCCATAGTCAGACACACTGACGTCCCACTCACCAGGCTGAACAAGGAGAGGGTCACAGTAAGCTGCCTATCGGGCTAGAATCCGCCACATAACACAAGCACTTGGGTCACTCCACGGCAAGTACAAATATGACACAGTCATTGTCCATGCTGTTGTGAACGACCTGAGACGGACTACATGAAAAGAGACATAGAGGAGCTCTCTGATTATGTAGCCCAGGCAGGTATGACCCTGACCCTGAGCAGTATCCTTCCTTCACCAAGAATGATGCCACAATATAGAGACAAGATGATCAGCTTTAACAATTGGCTTAATGTCTGGTGTCATTCAAAGGGGATCCAGTATCTGTCTGCCTGGGATGACATGCTTGACAAGCCACGAAGGGATGGCTTGCACCTGTCACCATTCGGATATTGGCTAAGGCTCTTGCCACCCCATAGTGCCTTTTTAGGCAAGGCTCAAATTCTAAACCTACCACCCCAGAAAACAAAATGGGAAGAAACAGAGGGTAATGCTGCTCAATGCCAGAAGTCTAAATCTCAAAATGCATGCACTCAAGGCCCTTCTCAGTATGGAAAACATCGATGTCTGTGCTGTAACTGAAACCTGGTTCAAGGCTCCTGAGAGCAGCACTATTAGGTTTTACCTCATATCATGCCCCCAAAACCTGGACCACACCACAAAAGGAGGGTGTATCCATATTCATAAAGGATACCCACACCTCCAGGTTGGTGGCAACGCAAGCTTGGAAACCATCCAGGTGCAACTAACCATAGGCAAAACTGCTCTACAAATTGTAGCATGCTACAGGCCACCCTCTCAAACTCAGGAACCCACACAGCCTTCCTGAAGACACTGGAGGGTATAAATGTATCTCCAAACACCATCATATTGGGTGACTTCAACTACCCAAATATAGACTGGGAACATTACTCAAGCCCTAACTTTCTAGCCCAATGGTTCCTGGAGTTCATAAATTCAAATGCCATGGAACAGCTAGTCACTGTTCCCACGAGAGGAGAAAATATACTAGATCTCATTATCACAAACATGGGGACAAAATGCTCCACACCAGAAGTATATCCCTCATTGGTGAGATCTGATCATAAACTAATCTCACTGGAAATCCCCCCCACCCCAAACAAAAGACCACAGTGAAGAACTTCTAAAGCAAACTTTACACTACTCAAGACTGGTGTGGTATCCTTCAAGGCCCCTGAGCCAGTGGAAACCACAACCCAAAGCAGCCCTTACAAATGCCTTCTATGAACACCTCCAGGACTGCATGGATCAGGCAATCCCAAATAAAACCAAGACTCTTTCCACAAAGGGTCTGGTGGACCCCAGCCATTAACAAACTTTACAATAAGAGGAGAAAGCTATTACATGATAGAACAAAATCCATAAAAGGGAAGTCACCCTGATCATTATTAGTAAAAAATACGAGCACTCATAAAATCAACTAAGGCCAATTTTGAGACAAAAATTTCTATGGATTCAAAGGAAAATCATAAGGCCTTTTCCAGCTATGTTAGCAACCTGGGTGGACACTGCCAGATATGCTCAGAATTAGTCCAAAATGATACAAAATCACTGAACCCAGAGACATTGCCAACATACTGGCAGACAGGTTCAGTGCAAACTTAAAGGAGAGTGTAGCCTCCCAGACATCTCAAATGCAGGTGAAAGCTGCTCTCTCTAAAGCTAAAAACACAGCATCAATGCGACCAGATGCTGTGCTAAATGAGGAATTAAACCCGCACATAAGGCAGCTGTTTAATCTCAGCCTACAGGATCAACTGTGGTCCCACTCCACAAAGGCGGTGCCTCACGGACCCTGGAACAAGTCTAGTCTGCAAAGCTATGGAGAGGATTATATGAATGTGTTGGAAACTAAACTATTCTCAGTATTAATATCAGCATGAGATTTTCTTGAGGTGATATATGAAACTCTTTACAAAGCAGTAACATGACATGTGAGAAGCTATATTAGGTATGAATGAATAAAGCAATTATATAAGTCAGCACTAAAAATTAAAAGCACTACACCCTCACTCCCCACTGGCCCTTGTTTTCAATTATTAAGGAATTCCCAATATTATTCTAGCATGTCTAAAGGTCAGTTGTCAATCTCCTCTCCGGTCCAGCTGGTGAATCTGGGAATCTTGAGGCAATGTTATAACTGCCTCATGTACACAGACAACCCTCTCCTCCTCCCACATAACACAAATACTTGCGAGAGATGCAGCTATTTAGCCAAACTGGAGGCTGAGCACTCTCAGCTCAGGACTGGCAAGACCAGACAGGAGGAGAAGGCAACTACACACACCACAAAACTAGCCTCCCATAATGCTACCACACCACTGAATCAAACACATAAACACACAAAGACATACTCGGAGGCTCTGAGTAAAAATTTACCTAAACAGCAGAGGCCTCAAAAGCAGACACCCAAACAACTGCTACCTCAAGACACCCCACAAGCAACACATAAACCACAAAAGCAGTGTGCAAAGCAGTCACAGCCCTTAAGGCCAAATACAACACCAAACATACTTGTCATAGGTGACTCCATAGTCAGACACACTGACGTCCCACTCACCAGGCTGAACAAGGAGAGGGTCACAGTAAGCTGCCTATCGGGCGCTAGAATCCGCCACATAACACAAGCACTTGGGTCACTCCACGGCAAGTACAAATATGACACAGTCATTGTCCATGCTGTTGTGAACGACCTGAGACGGACTACATGAAAAGAGACATAGAGGAGCTCTCTGATTATGTAGCCCAGGCAGGTATGACCCTGACCCTGAGCAGTATCCTTCCTTCACCAAGAATGATGCCACAATATAGAGACAAGATGATCAGCTTTAACAATTGGCTTAATGTCTGGTGTCATTCAAAGGGGATCCAGTATCTGTCTGCCTGGGATGACATGCTTGACAAGCCACGCTGCTTCGCAAGGGACGGCTTGCACCTGTCACCCCTGGAATTCCGGATATTGGCTAAGGCTCTTGCCACCCCCATAGTGCCTTTTTTAGGCAAGGCTCAAATTCTAAACCTACCACCCCAGAAAACAAAAATGGGAAGAAACTGAGGGTAATGCTGCTCAATGCCAGAAGTCTAAATCTCAAAATGCATGCACTCAAGGCCCTTCTCAGTATGGAGAACATCGATGTCTGTGCTGTAACTGAAACCTGGTTCAAGGCTCCTGAGAGCACCCGGCACTATTAGGTTTTACCTCATATCATGCGTTCCGCCCCAAAACCTGGACCACACCACAAAAGGAGGGGTGTATCCATATTCATAAAGGATACCCACACCTCCAGGTTGGTGGCAACGCATCAAGCCGGAAACCATCCAGGTGCAACTAACCATAGGCAAAACTGCTCTACAAATTGTAGCATGCTACAGGCCACCCTCTCAAACTCAGGAACCCCACACAGCCTTCCTGAAGACACTGGAGGGTATAAATGTATCTCCAAACACCATCATATTGGGTGACTTCAACTACCCAAATATAGACTGGGAACATTACTCAAGCCCTAACTTTCTAGCCCAACGATTCCTGGAGTTCATAAATTCAAATGCCATGGAACAGCTAGTCACTGTTCCCACGAGAGGAGAAAATATACTAGATCTCATTATCACAAACATGGGGACAAAATGCTCCACACCAGAAGTATATCCCTCATTGGTGAGATCTGATCATAAACTAATCTCACTGGAAATCCACATCCCGCCCACCCCAAACAAAAAAGACCACAGTGAAGAACTTCTCTAAAGCAAACTTTACACTACTCAAGACTGGTGTGGTATCCTTCAAGGCCCCTGAGCCAGTGGAAACCACAACCCAAAGCTGCGGAAGCCCTTACAAATGCCTTCTATGAACACCTCCAGGACTGCATGGATCAGGCAATCCCAAATAAAACCAAGACTCTTTCCACAAAGGGCAAACGTCCAGTCTGGTGGACCCCAGCCATTAACAAACTTTACAATAAGAGGAGAAAGCTATTACATGATAGAACAAAATCCATAAAAGGGAAGTCACCGTGATCATTATTAGTAAAAAAATACGAGCACTCATAAAATCAACTAAGGCCAATTTTGAGAGAAAAATTGCTATGGATTCAAAGGACAATCATAAGGCCTTTTTCAGCTATGTTAGCAACCTGGGTGGAAACTCCCAGATATGCTCAGAATTAGTCCAAAATGATACAAAAATCACTGAACCCAGAGACATTGCCAACATACTGGCAGACAGGTTCAGTGCAAACTTCACCCCCCTCTCCCCCCCTAAAGGAGAGTGTAGCCTCCCAGACATCTCAAATGCGCAGGTGAAAGCTGCTCTCTCTAAAGCTAAAAACACAGCATCAATGCGACCAGATGCTGTGTGCTAGACGAGCTAAATGAGGAATTAAACCCGCACATAAGGCAGCTGTTTAATCTCAGCCTTACCACAGGATACGTGCCCAAGGAGTGGCGTACGGCAACTGTGGTCCCACTCCACAAAGGCGGTGCCTCTACGGACCCTGGTAATTATCGCCTCATAAGCTTAACAAGTCTAGTCTGCAAAGCTATGGAGAGGATCATAATGGAGCTCATAAACAAAGATATAGGGGACTTGCAGACATTGGACCCGACCCAGTTTGGCTTCATCAAGGGAAGATCATGCCTTTTGAACTTGGTGACTTCTTGAAACAGTCACCAAGGCCATTGATGAGGGAAAGGCAGTCCATACAGCCTACCTTGACCTTGCAAAGGCTTTCGACACAATACCCGACTCGGATATTGTAGAAAAACTTACCAGCTTAAATGTAAACCCATATGTCACAAGATGGGTTGCAAACTGGCTTAAGGACAGAACCCACAGGGTTAGAGTTGCTGGCGCTATGTCAGACTCCAAGCCGGTCGCAAGTGGTGTCCCACAGGGCTCGGTCCTTGGCCCCCTATTGTTCGGCATCTACTTCTCAGAAGTACAGGCCAACATGGGAGGACTTTGGCTGACAAAGTTTGCAGACGACTGCAAAATGGGCGCCATAGTGGAAAGTGCATCTGACACGGATATCCTTCCGAAGGGACTCACGGAAACAGATAGCTGGTGCCAGAGCCATGGCCTGAAGTTAAATGCCAAAAAATGTATAGTCATACCCTTTGGGAAAAACAAGGTAACCCCAAGCTACCATATAGGTGGCAATCCACTAAGCACAGAAGAGGTTATCAGGGACCTGGGGACCCAGGTTGACAGTGGCCTTTCTTTTGACACTCACGTTGCTAAAATGGTTAGAAAGACCTTCTACATTGCCCACCTGATCATGAAGGGATTCACATCCAGATCTAGTGAGGTCATTGTTCCCCTGTACTCTTCACTTATCAGACCAATGATCGAGTACAATGCCCCATTCGGGATGTATCTCACCCGACATCTGCAGCAATTGGAGAGACCCCAAAAGTTCCTCACCAAAAGGATAAAGGGACTCCAAAATCTGTCATATGCCGCCAGATTGAAGAAACTCCAGCTCTATTCAGTCGCATACCATCTGCTCAGAGGTGACATGTGCCTGACATACAAGGCCATGTCCAACCCGGAATTAATGGACATGCTCCACCTCAAAAATCCAAATCCACCAAAACCACTAGAGCAAGTGACTTAAACCTTAGCACGGATATAAATAGGACGTGCTGGAGGGATAGATTTATCACCAGAGACTCCCTATGCTGTGGAATAAAATCCCGGTCCATGTGAGGCAGAGCACCTCGCTGGCTCTGTTCAAGAGAAATCTTGACCTGTGGATGGGAGATCATAGGTTTACCCCGGGAATCATCTCTGTGTCACTGCTGGACAGAGGCACAACAAACTAATGGGCACAGTATTTTTTCATATAAGGGGTGGCGTAAGCCACAAAAATTTGGGCTAGGCTTATAAATGCCTTAGGGCAGATAGCCTAGTATAAACCTATGAACCTATGAACCTATGATTACATCAGCATATCTCTCAAGTAGTAATCCTGACAGAAATAAATTTACTTTGAAATGATGTCAGTATTAACTGCATGTGCTGTGTCAAAAAAGGTCTAATGTTAGCTGCTCTCTGTCCCATTTCAAATTACTTGACATTACCTAAAGCCTGACAATGTGTCACAAAATTCAAGTTCTGTTGTGACAAGGAGATGTGAAAAGGATGAATGTGTCAGTTTTAATGCACACTATGGTCTGATTATTGATAGATATACTTTTTGGTTGTTTTAAATTTCCTTTCTTTTACATTATTTTTACCTTTGCACGTGCATGCTACTTGGCAGTGTGCAATCATGTTTCACAGCCAAAGCCAAAGATGAAAAATTGAATTTTGGCTGCTTTCTGTAGTGCAAACGAGTCTAGCACAAGTGCGAGACCATCATCACTTGGACAGTACTGAGTGAAGAAAATGCACCTGCAAGCTAAACATCTCTGTGGCATAAGATTTAAATATATTTAGTAGGGAGCAAAAGCAGAGGTGCTAGGGGGGGGGTCAAATCTTTAGTAAGGATAGTTTTGCTTATAGTTTCTAATGAAGAATTGGCACACTTTTCGGATATGAATTCAACAACCTATGTCTGTGTAATAAATGCTGAATATTTTACCTACATATGTCATGAACTGTCATCAGCAATGTTTTATTGTAGAAAAGTAAACTATTCTTCTTGCAGATAACATTTGCTATGCATGATGTCAAAAATGACAGTTTCTAAAGTGTCATCTATGCATGATGTCAAAAATTGTAGTTTCTAAACTATTAGAACAGAAATTTATTAACATGATGAATGTGGAAATGTGTAAAATATAGTACAGGTTACTTATCCATGTAGCGAAATTATTAATCATCACAGTAATACATTTCCCTTCAAAGTATGTCATTATGACTTCTATGTGGTGTATCAGAAATGAGATGATGTAATGTTCTGTTGTGTCCCCTTTCTGAATAATAGACATTACCTGAATTCCTAATGATGTGTAACAGAAATGCAAGCACAAGCCAAGGTTCAAGTATTATTGATAGCGTAGCATTTTTTATTACAAATTTATATCTTTACTTTTATTTATTTATTTTTGTCTTGTACATTTGCATACTTCTTGGCAGTGGTCAACAAAATTTCATGTGTAAAGGCAAAAATGCAAAATTTAATTCAAGCTGCCTTCTGTAGAGCAAATGAGCTTGATGCTTGTGTACCTCAGTCAGGACTCTGACTAGTACTGAGTGAAGAAAAAGCACATGTGAGCTACCTAATAAGGTGCATTTAAAGTGAGTTTAGCAAAAGAGGACAGGTAATGTAGGGTTCAAATCCAATTTACAGATATTTTACTGAGGGGGGTCAAAATGACATTTATCACAAACTTTTGATTAGAAATGTAACACTAAATAGAAATGAGTATCTTAAATATGATTTTTCCAACAAATGTATCATTAATGCTATAATGTGTGTAAAGTATGTTAAAAATGAGGATGATAATATAAAATGCACTTGCATAGGTGTGATGTGAATTATAATTTTTATGACTCTTCACATATCATAAGTATGAGTTTAGGACAGAGTATGTCTTGTGATGAACCTATATAACATACCCCACCATGTATTACTCAGGTCATATGACTCCATGCATCTGAAATGTATTTACAACCAGAAGTATGGTCTTTTATATAGGAATTCATTAACATGACGACATAAGGTCATGCACATACAGGCATCTCCTAAGCTCATCTCCATCAGTACGCCTCAAATTAACAGTTGAAAAAGAAGTTGTTCTGTGGTACCAACAGTTAATGAGCAAAGGTTAAAATGTTGTCATTTTTTTTTCTCATTGGTTTGAGTCCAAAATGGTACCACTTGATCTTACTAGTGTAAATGTCCCAGCAGCCCATTATGTTACAATTCATACCATTTCACATACAACCAACAGTGATTATAACAAACATCATAAAACATTTCAATGTTTAACATTGGAACATGTATAAATAGGCTGATCATCACACATGGCCAAATGTTACTACAATATATCACACCTTCATTGCTTTTGGATGTAAAATGCCAATGTATCTGCCAAGGCAAGTTTGTGATTTCAGTTGCACAAATGCAGTTGGCAAGACAGTGTATCTTTGCACAAAGGCTGTTGTATGCAAGATCTGAATTGGGTGGCAATTCAGACATATAGTTCTAGCTTGACTTCTGTAGACATGGCTGGAGAAGGTGAGGATGACATTTCATTTAGAGCATAAAGGTGGGGTGTTAAGGAGTCCAGGATTTTTGTGACATGCCTCATCAAGTGCTACAGCCATAGGCTGCAACATGGTGATTATACCGGGTCTCAGTATAAGGCTGAGGCTTGCAATAGCTTGGCCAAGGCTGTTTGTTGTACAGTTGGCATTCTACACTCTGGGGACCAATGGTGTCACCATTACAGTGACATGAAAAGGCACAAGTAGAACTTCTAGAGCCAATGGAAGGATGAGTTTAAGACTGCAAACATCACTCAGTTGTGTAAGTATAGTGAACCATCACAAGGCAATGATATGAAATTGATTATCCAGCCAATACAGTTATCCGTTATGCTTTCATACTTTCCCTGCTGTACAGAAGACATAGCACAGAACCGTGAAGCACATCAGCAGAAAATCACTCACCTCAGAAAGAGAGATGGGGTCCCTATGCATCAGGTATGAATGCCAGCCATCTAATACTTTTCAGGCCATCAGCCTGTATCAGCTTGAGCAGGCATACCTAAACTTTTCTATCAAGCAAATCTCTCTTCACGAATAACTCTTAGTTATTGCGTTATGTAATGAGTGCACTAGCTTAGTTATGTGTGGGTTCAATTCCTGAAGCAGAAATAAGATTTTAATATAGGATAGTATTTTTAAAATATTAACTGCAATACTGAATGACATTAACAATTTAATGTTGCTTACTGATCCGATATGGCATAGTCAAATAAATGTTTCCATTTCTTATATAAAAGCACTGACATCGATTTATTTTCTGACATGCTAATGCCTTCACATCATATCTGGCTGTTTCAAAGGTGAACATATGTATGTGTTATGCTTGTTTATGTATTGAAATAATAAAATAATGTGACATGCCATTGATCTTATTCTGTGTTTTGACTCCCCAAACTCTATCCCTCTCTTTTTTAATTATTATTGTGATACATTGCTGTTGAAACCAAGAGCAAGGAGATAGACTGGTCACTGTAGTTTGGCTGACCATACTTCCAAAAGTGACCACAGTGGCACCACTACAAGCAACACACCCAGCACATCTGGGTCACAACCTGTCAGTGCTGCCTGCACAGCTACAGCCCTACCTGGTGCATCTGTGTCAGGTAGCTCTGGCCCAGATGCTGGTGTAGTCATACCTTCTTGGAGCAGTACTAGTGGAGGTGATTATTTTGTCATTCATCAAAAGCTGACAGGGCTGGTGAAGGACATAATGAGGAAGGGTCTCAATGCCAAAATTGTCAGAGTTGAAAAGGTCCTGTGTCAGATTGTGAAACTGATGCCATCTCCAGCACTGACCCAGGAAAATGACATAGGAGATAGTGATGACAGTTCTGAGGGTGAGGACTACAGTCTCACTGTGGTCAAGCTGGACATGGATCATAGGATTGTAGGAGGTTACTAAGCTAATGGCCCTGGAGCCCTTACAAACATAGCCAAGAGTTTATCCCCAAAAAAGGAACCTCAGTCAGCACCTGTTGCCCCTGTCAATGAAGGACACAGGTGGAACCCATGGGACAAATTTGTGGTTTCCCATCCACTCATCAAGGTTGCACTTGAAGGTCAGTGATGTACTCTGTTTGACGTGTATGGGAAGTCTATTCCATAGATGGGGTAGCCTCTGGGAGAAAAACCTGTTTCTCCAGCAGGTTTTGTTAATGTTGCATATTAGATTTAGGCCTTTCAAGCAGGTAATATGCAAGGAGTTAGACTTATGGATCTGGAGCATCTCTAGTAGGGCAGGGTCTGTGATTGCCTTGTAAGCAAGACATAGATCACATCTGAGCAATCTGTATGAGACCGAGTAGAGTGATAGTGATTTGAGCCTGCCCACACAGGACAGGTGTTGAAGGCCATGGATTCTTTTCGTGAGGTATTTCTGTGGCCTTTCCAGCTGGTGCAGGTATTTGGAAAGGTACATACCAAATGGGGAGTTGTACTCAATTATTGGCCTAATGAAGGAGGAGTACAGAGAGGAACTAACCTCCTTTTTTCTGGATGCAGTCCCTTTACTTATGAGATAAACCAAGTAAAAGTCTTTTCTAACCCACTGCCACTACATGATGGTCAAATGTTAGATTGTTGTCAGCCTGTGTACCCAGGTCTCTCACCACAGGTTGTGTGCTTAGGGGGTTGCCATTGATCTGGTAATCAGTAGGGGCTGTGTTTTTGCCAAATGGTATGATAATACATTTTTTTGCATTTAACTTAAGGCCATGACTTTGGCACCAGTCATTTGTTGCTGTGAGACCCTCTTGTAGTATGTTAACATAATTTGGAGAGTCAGTGACAGCACCCAACATACAGTTGTCTACAAACATGGTCAGCCACAGGCCTTTTGTCTTTGTCTGGAGCACTAAGAAGTAGATGCCAAACAGTAGGCATCCCAGGACAGATCCCTGGGGATGACCACTATTGACAGGTCTGTTGTCAGGGGTGGAAGCACCTATTTTGACTTTGTGGGTCCTATCAGTGAGCCAGTTGGCCACCCACCTGATAAGGTAGGGATTTATGCCAAGTTGTGTTAGCTTTTCAATGATCCCCGAGTGGGGGATTGTGTCAAAGACTTTGGCCAAGTCAAGGTACAATGTATGTACTGACTTTCCCTCATCCAGGGCCTTGGTGACAGCCTCAAAAAAATCAACCACGTTCAACAGGCAAGATCTGCCCTTGATGAATCTGATCTTGGTGGGGTCAATTTCTTGGATGCTCCCCTGATATCCCCTACGTATCCCCAGTTATGGTATCTCCCAACCTTTTGTGTCCATCACCATCCCTGTCTTTCTTGTATGCTCTGTATGCCTCTGCCTGCTACCTACCTGACCCTCTTATTCACAAACACCTTCCCTAACAGCCTTCTTTTTCCACCCAAAAAATAAATAAATAAAATGGGCACTTGCCCCATAAAAAGTGATGCCCCATATATATGGCGGCACAGTGGTGCAGCGGTTAACGTTGTCACCTCACAGCAAGAGGTTCTCCGGTTCGATTCTCGGCTGGGGTGCCTTCTGTGTGGAGTTTGCATGTTCTCCCTGTGTTTGCGTGGGTTTCCTCCGGGTACTCCGGTTTCCTCCCACATTCCAAAGACATGCATCTGGAGCATTTCTCCCCGGGCCTCTGCTGAAAACAGGCTCTGTGGAACCTAGTCGGACTTTCCCGGTCAACAAATGATAAATAAATAAATAAAAAATATAGCTCTCCACGTCACCTATATGTCATTTTGACACACTTGCTTTAGACCATTAGCTCTACAACATTATTCTCTTGTTGTCACCCGCTCTTGGTATGGTGACTCACCAGATTCATCAAATTCTGTCTACAGTCCTACATATACGTTATGAAGATGTGGACAGCTATGGTGCTCTACTACCACCATCCTGCAAATTCCTGTATTCTTTCACCTGTGTCCTCCTCTCTGCTCACCCTCAGTTTTCACTGCTGTCATATCAAACTCTTTTTCACAAGTTTAATCTGGTCAAAAAGTAGAAACACACATGGACAGAAATGGCCCATCAAAAAGCCTTCACTTTTTGTCTTCAGCATTTGCATGGAGCTTTGCATCATGCACCAGTGCTGAGTAATGGTGAATGCCTAGTTGTGTTCCTATGTATCATGGGCATTTATTAGGAGGGGGTATGTTAGAAAGTTTCTAGAGGTTATGTGGGGGAATGCTCTAGTTTGGTCATTCATGACTGCTTTTGTCTATCACAGACATGTCAGGCCACAGCTGGGGTGAATTTCTGATTTCCCATCCATAGGTCAGGGTTACAGTCAAATGGGTTAAGGATGGCCTCTGCTTCACATGAATGGAGAGCCTGTTCCAAAGCATAGGGATCCTCTAGGACACATATCTGTCTCAGCAGCATGTCTTAGTTATGTCAAAAGAAGATTTAAAAATCATTGTATCTAGTGGTTCTAATGTTTTTCATTTTACACATGTGCAAAAGGTCCATCAGAGCTGGATCCAGGGATGCCTTGTAAGCCAGGTATAGCTCGGATGTCAATAACCTGTAGAAGATGGAGTATAGAGATAGGGCTTTAATGTAATCCCTATGAGGAAATTTGTTTTTATACTAGATTCTACTGGTAAGGAACGTTTGTGGCCAGTCCAAATGTTGCCTATGTCTGATGAGGCACATGCTAAAGGGGGCATTATACTCAATCATAGGCCCAATACGGGCCAAATAAAATAGCACTTTGACTTCCTTGGATCTGGATACTATGGCCTTACTTATAAGTTGGGTGACATAGAATTATTTTCTTATTACCTTGGCCACATGTTGGTCAAAGGACAGATTACTGGGTCAGCCTTTAGGGGCATCTTATCATTGCAGTAATTAGCCTGGGTGGCAGTTTTCCCATAGGACACTATAATACATTTTTTTGGCATTGAGTTTTAATTCATGACTTTAACACCATTCATATTTCTGTTTTAGACCCTCTTGTAAGATATTTGTGTCATGGGTGGAATCTATGATAGCTCCTAATTTGCAGTCATCCACAAACTTGGTCAGCCAAAGGCCCTTGACATTAGCCTTTACGTCTCAGAAGTAGATGCCAAATAGGAGCAGTCCCAGCATGGAGCCTGAGGTACCCCACTGGTGTACACTCTCTTAGTGGAGGTGGTATCACCAATCCTGACTTCCTGGGTCCTGTCTGTGAGCCAGATGACAATCCAGTGAGTTATATAGTTTTTTTTGCCCACTTTGGTGAGTTTGTAAACTGTACATGAGTGGTGTATTGTATTGAATGCCTTAGTCAGGTCCAGGTAGGTGGTATGCACTGTTTTCCTCTCATCCATTACATTGGAGACCTTCTCAAAGACAAACAGGTTTAATAGGCATGATCTTCCCTTGACCAAGCCAAACTGGGATGGGTCCATGGCTTTGCATATTAGTCTAGTCAGACTAATTGGTCTGTAATTTTCAGGATCAGTTGATGGTCCACCATTGTGAAGTGAGATAACCATCACAGTCCTCCATTTTCATGGTACAAAGCCTGTTTTGAGGCTATAGTTGAAAAGTGACTCAAGTGGCCCTGATATGATACATTTCCAGCTATTTGGGGTTATTCCAGGAAGTTGTTAGTGCCCATTGAGGTTGTGTTTTTGGCCTTAGCCAGCACTACCAGGACCTGCTCCCTGTTAATAGTTGGGGGATTAGGTAGGTATTTTATGCTGGGAGGCAGGAGGAGGGGGAGTGATGTTTGAGCTGAATTTGTCAGGCAACAAATTTTCTATGTCACTCTGCTCAGTGAATGTGGTACCACTGACCACAAGTTCTAATGTGTTTTACCTTTGAAGTTTTGGGCATAGCTGTAGAAGGCCTTGTGGTTGTCTGTAGCCTATGAGGCTATCTTGACCTTGCAGTTGGCTTTGTTGAACTTAATTAGTCCTCTTAGTTTCTTGTTTAGTTTAATTAGAGAGCACCTATCATTATGGGAGTTGCTCTTCCTGCTTTTAACCATGACTTTTTTCCTTTTGTTATATACCCTGTTAAGGGTAGGATTCTATCAGTGTAGTTTGTTTTTAGAATTTGTTTTGGACTTACTTTTAGTAAGTACAGCAGCCTCTATACATGGCCTCTGTGAACAATTCTGCATAGGTTGCTGTGAACTTGGGGCTGGGCAGGGCATTGAATGTTGATAAATTATTGCTTAATAGGGTGTAGTTTGCTTGGGGATAGTTCCTAACTGCTAAGGGGTTTGCTGGGTTTACCAAGTTGATTTTTATTTTGAAAGAGACAGCTTTCTGGTCCAAGCTCACCACTTAGGACATGACACTTTGGGTGGGGGGCAGCACTCTCTCATATTGGTGAGCACCAGGTCCAGTATATCTGAACAGCTGGTGGGTGTGTGCACTGTCGTGTCAAGGATTTTGCGTTAATAATGTCCAGGATTCATTGTAATTGCAAATATGAGGAAGTGTATGTTTCACAGTCTATAGAGGGGTAGTTAAAGCCTTCCATGAAGAGGGTATTTGGTTTAATGGTGAGTGTCTCCAGTAGGTCTAGGTATGAGCTATGGAATTCTAGGGACATAGACGATGACTTATAGCTTGCTAGGATATGGAATGGGACTTTGTCTATGGTGTTTTGCATGTAGATAAATTTCAGGGCATCATCTTGTTTATCCAACATAGAGTTATGCTTGTTGCTAATATAGATTGAGACTCCACGTTTTGTCCCTACTGTGCAGCAGATGCCCTAAATGTGTGGAAGGCACTGAATCTTTGTATTGACGAAGTACTTTCTATGGATTTAAGCCATGTCTCAGTAACAGCACAGATGTCTATTTTCTCCAGAGAGAGGAGTGCTTGTAGGGAGTCAAGTTTATAGTTTAGGCTCATACCAGTGAACAGTAACACCTTCAGGTTTCTATGCTGCCAGATTTGTCAGTTTAGCATTACCTAAAAAAGGTTCTAAGTGGCTGGATAAAATTTTAGCCAATATTCAGAAGCCTAGAGGAAACAGGTGCAGACCATCCTTTAAAAAGCAAAGTGGTCTGTTAACCATGTCGTCCCATGCTGACAAATATTGATTTCCCCCTGGAAAGACACCAGAAACTAAGCCAGGGAGGGCAAACCTATCACACATGTGTCAAAGATGACAAACACACTAAGACATTTTGGCTGACCTGCCAGCGATCACCAACACTCAAGTTACCAAAGACACTGCTTTTGCATTCATTGCTCATGTGAAGTGCACTGAATTACTTTGTGCCAGGAGCTTTTGACACACCAAACCCAAAAGGTTTGCTATCTTTAAACTAAGCCAATTATTGAAGTCAATCACCTTTTGCTCATATTATAGCATCATCCTTGGGGAAGGTAGAATGCTGCTCAATGCAAGTCACATACCTGCCAGAGACACATATTCAGAGAGATCAACAATATCAGTCATCATATAATCCAGGTCTCAAATCATTAACACCCACTTGGACTATGACAGAATTATACTGGTACCTGTGAAGTAGTGACCTGAGTGCTTGAGTAACTTGGCGGATCCTGGCTCCAAATTAGCAACTAGCTGTTATCTTCTCCTTGTTCCGTCTGGTGATTGGAGGATCTGTGTATAAAACAGTGGTGCCCCTATGAGAAGAGTCCTGGGAAATGTGTTGGCTTGCCTTATGGGCTTTGCTCTTGGGGCTCCACTGGGTGTAGGAGCACATGTGGAGTTTGGTGTTGCTTTTGGTGAGTGCTTTAGAGATTGCTAAGGATAGATATTACTGTTTATAGGCTTCTGAGGTGTTTGAGGTTTGGGCGGATTGATTTTTGGTGTGTGTGTGCTTGACAAGCTTGTTTATTTGTGAAATTTTTGTCTCCAGTGAATTTGTATATATGCATCTCTCACATACTGTGCTTGCTTTTTAAGGATTAAATAGTCGTCTCTGAACATGAGACAATTCCTGCATTGTTTGGCACTACAGTAAGTCAAATTGTACTAAGATTTGATAGTAGTGCAGTTTAATGTGCAAACTAGCTGCTCTAAACTTGCCGCCATACAATGACTTTGCTTTAGCCACACTAAGTTACACATTTCTGTTCTAAGGAAAGTTTTACAGAAAAAAATTACTTTCTGGGCATGTGTATATAAAAGGCACTGCTTGCCTCTTGATGTAATAACACAAAGAATGATTGTCTACAAGTCTAATGCTACAACAAAACATAGACTACCTTGACAAGGCCATTTCAAGTATTAGAAACCCTTTGAATAATTTAAAGGCAAATCAACAAATAAAGGAAATATAAAGCAGTAGCACTCTAAACAGTTAAGTGAAGTGAAGAACAATAAAATAAATTTCTTATCTGCCAAAGATGGTGAAGGATTAACTCAGGATATCCTCAGAGTGTTTCAAGGGTGCCAGTCAGATGGAAGCTCTGAGAAAATGAGCAGGAGACAAATAGTAGTAAGGAAGGGTTAATCAAGTGCAATACTAGTTTGCTGGGTGGACACTGTATTGTGGCTATATGGAAAACAATGGGTGGGAAGGCACTTAAATAGGTAACATAACAGACAATAGCAATGAAAGAGATGAGGGAGGGACTTTGGAAGTCAGATTACCATAAGAGGCAGAAGCCAGAGATACACCCTTTTAAAACCACAAGAAACAGGTAAGAGGGTTAGGGAAAATTTGAAAATGGAACTCAAGTGCTGTGGTTTGAATTTCAGAAACGTTTATCTTAATGCTTTAATGGTGGATGAGGCAGACTCAAAGAAAATGGAAAAAAATTAGCAAAATAAACAGAAAGATACTGTAATGTAACTTTAAACAGGTATACATAGCTATAAGAAGTACCGAAGCACAAATCCTGGAGCAGAATTCACACTAATGCAACTACTGCAATCCTAGCACAGATTAAGGTACCGGATTACTTGAATACAAATTTAATCAGGTATTTACAGCTATAACAAGCACTGAAGCACTAATCCTAGAGCAGAATTCACAGTACTGTTACAACTGCAATCCTACCACAGACTAAGGCACCAGACTATCTGCAGGGTGGACTGAAATACTACTATCTGAGCGTAGTCCATTAACAGCTGTCATTTCATCTTTGCTTAAATTAAACCTTTTTTTTCATTATTACTACCACTAAATGTTTTTGATAGATCATATTGACATGCATTGCAGAATATCTCCAAACTCGCACTTAGAATTGGGTTAAACTCACTAGGCTTCCTAAAAATATTACCAACATCATAGATAAACATAGTTTGCAGTTGCAAATTATGAGCAAACAGTTTAATATCTAACATCACATCTTCCAAATCCACAGCACTCATCGGTACAAAAGACAATCCCTTCTGTAAAACAGAAAGTTCAAACCTATTTAGTGTCCTGCTGGAAATATTATGCACTAAAGTGCTACATCCTTTTCCCACATACATTTCAGGGAGTGATTCATCGAGTCTTCTCATGAATCCATTCTCCTTTTTTGGTCCCTGCTTTTCAACCCACCCGTCTCACCAATTCCTTTCTTCTGTATCAGTAACAGAAGGGTAAAAAAATATTTGAGGATTCAGACTGTCCATATTTCAGACGTACATCAGGCTCCCTTCTCTTGGTTCTTTTGGCCGAGGATTGTTCACTAGGACTCTGTGATTCACTAGTCTCTCTGGATAATTCACCAATCACAGTCTCTTCTGACTGCTGAACATACACTTCACATGATTGTTTGGAACTTTCTGCTCACTCTTCAGTAGTCTGCTGAGTTGCTTGATCTGAAGAGCGAGTCTTAACTCTCGGCCAGGAAAATACCTGACCTTTCTTAAAGTCAGTCAAATCTCTCTGAATTTTCTTCATTTTTATCTGCCGCATACATACCTCATACATAGTGTAGATCGGAGCGTGTGTATGTACCTTTAAGAAGCATTTCCAGATGCAGCACATACATATAAATACTGAGCACATGCAGGCAGCAGTGTCATTTTGAGAGAACAGCCACAGTGTTAACATGAGTGTTAACATGTATGAGTGCAGTAGTCAGTCTGTTTATAGGTTTGAGTTTAAGATTCAAAGCCTCATTTCTGATGTGTTTGTGTGTAATAAAGCTGCTTGAACAGAACCCACAAATGTTCACTTGTTTTATCCTGAGCCAAGGAAGAAAGCCAGCAAAAAGTTTACTTTATTTTTATTTATTTTACATTTGTTAACCGGGAAAGTCCGACTGGATACAGGTCCATTTTCAGCAGAGGCTCTGGGAGAAAAGCTCCAAATGTACATAACAAGTGTAAATACAGTGAAATTATTACAGTGAATTATCACAAAACTGAAATTTGTTTAACGATATATGCCCACAGGTACATGTTTTTTCTCACATACACACAGGAAAGGTTGGACATTAATAGCTGAGAAAGAAATAGTTAGAGATTTCATCTGAAAAAAGGGAAACCCATACATTAAGGTGGTTAACATACATGGTATCATCTTAACTTTAAATCTTTCCAGTCGGTGAGAGATATACAAAATTCTAAACAGTTACAGGATCAGTGTTATTCTTGAAATGAGGTTCTCAGTGAACTGATAAAGTTATCAGTGAAGCTGAGAACTAGCTCAGAGGTAAGGAGGCACTGGCATAACGCACTGTGTGTGTGAAATTAGAATGATGCAGAGGGTTGACAGGGGATAGGAGATGAAAACATGGCAGTAGCAGTTTAGTAGAATATAGAAAGTATTAATAGGGCTAAAACAGAGCAGTGGTAAATTAATAGAACAGTTACAGTACTTTTGACTTGTATTAAAAGATAGGTAGTGGTTGAACAATGCTACCTGGTGGCCTAACTGAGTAAGTACAATGCTATGCTATGAACACTCAAAGGAGGGGGAAAGAGCCTAGGAGAGTAAAGGGAGATAAAATCCATGGTAGACTGCTAGTGAATGCACGCAGGGTTAATATAAGACAGTGGTAGGTATAGGATATATTTTTATTTTACAATAGGGTACATACATGTTTAAAGTTAGTTCTTGGGGAGGCAGAGTGGTTACAGAAGCACTGCAGGATCCCCTTAGGATAAACTTTACAAAACAGCAATAAGAATCACAAACAAAAACAATACCAGGTAGTACTTACATGCAAGCTCACTACTGGGGATTCCTATGAAGCAAGGCAGAAAAGCTAAGTCAAAAGATGGTGCCTTTCTACATCAAGTTTTTGATACCTCTGTAATTAAGCAGGAGTGGGAGGGAGGTGTGCAGGTTCAAGGTGGGGGAGGGGGTAGACACAAAGTAATATAAGGTTGTGAATCAGAAAAACTGGACTAGGCCAGCTGCTAAAAAGAAAACAGGAAAACCAAGCTAAGTCAATTGCAGGTCAATGTAGTGCGGCATCTTACTAATAACTACAAATCTTATGCTACTAATCTAGTACAGTGTGGTGAAAAGGACCACCATTTCTATGGGGGAAAACAATTGAAGTACGGTCTGCAGGTATATAGGTAAACTTTTTCCAAGAGAAAGTAGTTTTAAGTAATTGACCTAGGAGTACAATGGGAAGAGAAAAATGGGGGGGGGGGGTAGTAGTGTGCACGCTTACAGTGAAAGGGGAAAGAGTCATCAGTTTAGAGGACAGATTAAATACAACTCTAACATACACTAGTGTAGCTGAAAGCACTTTAGTGTTCCACTGAAGCAGGGTCTCACAGTGCAGGGCAATGAGACAGCGTTGGGTTGATTGGAGGTTGGCCAAGCCACAGGATGAAACTTTTGCTGAGGGGAACTATTTATTTTATTTATTTGCAGTTTGATTACCGGGGAAGTCCACTAGGTCGAACTGACCCATTTTCAGTGTAGGCCCGGGGAGAAAATCTCCAAGATGCATTATTCAATTTAGATACAAATTATAGTTACTATTAAAGATCTTATGTAGAATAGTTACTCAGAAATGCATTCAATATCATGTATAGTTAACAAATTCATTAAGCTTGAAGATAGGGATCACACAGTTTCATTTGAGGAAAACAGATATGGGTTAGGTGTGGAAACAGTTTACATACAAACCTTTTAAGAAAATGTAAATACCCTTTACATACACACATCAACAGTAGAATGCTATTTACAATATTTACAAGGTTGGGCTGTGTGATGGTAGCTGTAGGAAGTGAGAGCTTAGAGAGAAGCTATAGAAATTGTTGAGAGCTTAGATAGGCTCATAGAAAGATAACTATGAGAGTTGTAGAGCTTGGGAACCAGAGCGAGAACCCCCTTGGATTAGGTTGGGTGAAGGCAGGTACATTTCCATTTAGTGGACAGGTGTCTGAATAGTTGGGTTTTGAAGTTTTCTGAGTTTGGTATGGTTCTTAGTGTGGAGGGAAGGGAATTCCATTTTATGCCTTGTGAGAAAGATAGGAGAAGTTGGCCAGCAAGATGTTTAGGTTTATGGATAGTAATTAATTTCTGATTTTCAGATCTGAGAGCTCTGTTGGATGTATAAGGGGGAAGGATGTTAGTTAGAGTGGGACATTTTGTTGGGTGAATTATGAGTCTATGTGCAGTAGTGAGTTGGAGATAGTCTAGGTAGTTTGGGAGTTCAAGCCAATTCAGGGATTGTAGGGTTAAGCAGTGACGGGTGGTATTTTTAGATTTAGAGGCAAATTTAGAGATTTTGTTGTAGCAGTTTTCTAGTTTAGAGGTGATAGAGGAGGACAGGTTGGTTAGGAGAGGGGCTACGTATAATAAGGAAGGAAGAAGATAAGTCAAGGCCAGAGCTTGCCTGTTAGAGTTGGAGAGAAAGTGATTATTTATTTATTTTTATTTTACATTTGTTGACCGGGATAGTCCGACTGGATGCATGTCCATTTTCAGCGGAGGCCCGGGGAGAAAAGCTCCAAGGGTAAGCAGATACAGCATTACATAATACCAGCATTACATATTATAAACAGACTATTTACAGTTATTACATATGTAAGCAAGTTAAACAAGTTCCACAGGTTAGAGTTAATCCCGAGCGTAACTCAGGATTAAATTAAATTACACAGTAAACTGGTTAACAGGTTTTTACACATTCTGGAGAGAGTTAGCCAGGCTTGATACATTGACATAGCCAGTTAAGTGTCAAATGTTGTTTGAGTCTAGTTTTAAATTGACCTAAGGTAGAAAGTAAGGTAATATCAGCTGGAAGAGAGTTCTGGGGTCTACTTACAGAGTTTGCAAAGAAAGAGTCACTGGCTGGGTTATTAATTTTGCTAGTCTGAATTAGTAGTTTGTTAGAGGATCAAAGCAGTCTAGGATTGTTATAGGGGGTGATAATATTTTTAAGTGCAGGAGTATTGTCCGGATTATAGAGGATTTTATAGGCCATAATCAGTTGGTTATACTGGATTAGGCTGGGTAGTTCAAGCCACCCAAGCTGATTTAGATTGATGCAATGATGTGCCCTAAAAGGCAGCCCAGTGGCAAACCTGGCAATGGGGTTGTAGCAAATTGAGAGTTTGTTAAGGACACTCTCGTTTAAATTTGAGAGTAGAGGGGATGCATACAGAAGGGTTGAAAGAAGGTGAAAGTGAGCTATGGCAATTTTAGCTGTAGGGGTTAGGAAGGCTTTTATTCTGTAAAGTGACCCTAGTTTTTTATTGATGGTTTTGATAGTTTTGTTAACATGTAGGTCGAATTTTAGATTATTATCTATGATGACACCTAATAGTTTTGTAGAGGGGTCAGGGGAGATTATTGTGCCATCATTTTAATTTTTGGTAAAGGTGAAAGTGGTAGACCTACGTGTTGGTGAAAATAACAGCATTTTAGTTTTTTGGGGGGATTTAGGATCAGATGACATTCAGAAAACCAGTTTTCTATTGTATTAAAGGTGGTCTGGGTAGCTGACCATAACTCTACTGGAGATGTGGCCGAGCAAATCAGAGTAGAGTCATCATCATATTGGATAGAGCTGACTTTTGGGATGACAATATAAAGGTTGTTAATGAAGATGGAGAACAGCAAGGGCCCTAGTATAGAGCCTTGTGGTACTCCAAGGGTGTTAGGTAGAAGATTAGAGAGTTTGTTCTGCCAGAGGACAGCTTGCTGTCAACCATTCAGGTAGGATTGAAACCATTGAAGGGCTCTAGTATCCAGACAGAATGTTTGCAGGGTGTGGATTAAAAGTTGGTGATCAACCATATTGAATGCCTTGGAAAGATCCAAGAAGAGGGCTGAGGATATATAATTATTGTTGCAATTATGGTTTATGGTGCTGGTAAAGGCTAGGAGGGCTGAAGTAGTGCTGTGATGAGGACGGAAGCCATGTTGAGTGTCTGCCATAAGGTGATTCTGGATTAGGTGGTGCATGAGTTGTCTATGAATACATTTTTCCATAATCTTTGCAAGTGGAGAGAGTATAGCTATTGGCCTATAATTGGAGAATTCAGTAGAGCTGCCTCCTTTGTGAAGTGGGATTACATAGGATATTTTCCAGATGGTGGGAATTTTGGCTTCTACTATGGTTCGATTGATTAGTATTGAGATGGGGTAAGCAATAGCATCAGCTGATTTTTGTAGGTAATTGGCAGGGAGTTGATCAGCAGAAAGTGTAGTGGGTTTTAATTTTTTGATCACGGTATGGATAAAGTGAAGTGGTGACTTGTTGGAAGCTACGCGAGTAGGTTTCTAGGGGTGGTACTTTCAGGACCAGGGGAGTTAGGAGGTAGTTGGCTAGCTAGGGCTTGAATTGTCTCAGTAAAGAATCAGTTAAAACTGTCAGAAACATCTTCAGAGGTTTTATCAATAGTAGCAGCAGAGACTGGGGTTGAAGTTTGTCCAGGATGTAGTAGATTATTTAAACCTGCCCAAAACTTCTGAGGGTTATTTTGATTTTCTGTCTGTAAATTACAGTAGTATTGTTTTTTGTCTTGTAAAATGGATTTTTTAGTTTCACTCCTGGATTGCCTGTATTTAATGTGATCTTGGGGGGGTCTTTAGAAGAACGCCATATAGCCCATGCTTTGTTTTTAAAGGTAATTTTAAGTTTAGACTCTTTAGAAAGCCATGGTGCAGTTTTTGCCTTTGTTCTCTTTGAACGAACATGTGCATGCAAATCAAGGATCTCAAGGAATTTGTTGTTAAAGTATGCTACTGCTTCCTCTAATGGGAGGTGTTTTAGAATAGACCAATTACATGAGTTTAGTTCTTGTTGGAATTTGGCAGGGTCAAAGTTTTTATTGTTTCTAACCTTTCTGAGTAAGGGTTGTTGGGAATTAATGGCTTTGTGCTTAGTTACATATGTGAGAAGGTGATCGCTTAGGCTATCAGGGAGGGTACCAGAGGTGTACAGTTGGGGGTGACTATTTATGAGTACCCAGTCAAGTATGCTTTCTTTTTGGTTGGGTTTACCTATCTTGGTAGGGGTGGATATGATTTGAGTAAATGCATGCAGGTTAATATGGGTGGTTGCAGATTCTGAGGAACAGGTGCCCCAGTCTATGTTAAAGTGTCCAAGTAGTAGGGTTTCTTGGGGGGTAGTGACATGATAGCCAGTGCAGGATATCTTCAAGTGTAGATACATTGTTACCTGGGGGAATGTACATACAGATGATATTAATGCATTTATTTTTATTAAGTTGCAATTTGTTGGCAAGCATCTCTGAGTTATTAATCTGAGGTGGTTGTATGACATCTATGGTGACATTCAACTCAGATTTATAGAGTACAGCTACCCCACCCCCCTTCCTGGAAGCAGGATCCAGCCTGTGTATGTTGCACCCAGGTGGTAACACTTCATTGTCTGTAGTGTTAGGTTTTAACCAGGTTTCAGATAAACAGAGAATCTCAGGTGAGTGGACATCCGGAAGTGCATGCAATTCATGTACCTTGTTATTAATGCTTCTAATATTGAGATGACAGGCTAGGAGAGAGTTAGTTGGCCTATTAAGTGTAGGTTTGTAGCTTAGATAGCTTAGATTGCAAGTAAAGGGGGTATGTGTATCTGAAGTGGGTGGGCCAGGGTTGGGGTGAATATCACCACCAAGTATTAGGTTAAGTCTATACTTGGTGATGAACTTCAGGAATTTGTTTATTAGTTTGTGGTAGTGTTTAGATCTAGAGCTAATGTGCCTGGGGTTGAGATGTTGATAGACTGAACAAGATGTTGGATAGGACCTGGTACTGTAAGTATGGTTGAAGGTGGAAGGATTTACAGCTGGGGTGACAGTATGACCTTTCGGGACCTGAAATCCCATGAGAAACTGGTTTTCATACAAGGTAAGGATGTATGGTGCAAACAAGAGGGGTAGTAAAGAGGGTTATATCATTATTTGTGATTCAGCTAGTGAGTTAAGGAACTGTTTTACCTGGTGATGAGACACCAGAAGATAGAGTGGTGAGGTAAAGGTACAGGAAGGGGGATGATAGAATGCCAGATGAAAGCTAATAGGTGCTATTAAAATGTAGGTAGAAGAATGGGGGTGGGAGGAATTATCCCAGATGAAAGCAGATATGATCTAGAAAGTGGGGGAGTGGCTATAGTACTTTAAATTTAGAGGTACTGGGGGTGGGAGAAAATTGGGGGCAGGGAGGGGAGCAAAGAGAGCCCGAGCATAGTGAGGGTAAACTTAGTGGGGCTATTGCAGTTTACAAGGTTTCCTAAGGTGTCCTAAAGCTATAAGGTAAGTATTATAGCTCTTAATGTAAGAGTCAGTTTACTTAAGTTACAGGGGAAGAGGCAAACACTCAAGTGGAAAAAAGAGCCCTATGGCTGACCAAAATGGTGACCTGTGTTTGTGATTATTCCTATACAGCATACCTAGCTTTTGGTGGGTTTTCTTAATATTTTGCTGAATATGAATATCATACTTGAGCTGTTCATCTACAAGTGGACTACTTCTATAGGTGAGGTGGTTTGACTATAGACTTTGAAGTTGTTTTTATCATAGGAGAGGCTCTTTGTGGGAGGGAATAGTAGAATCTTTTATTTATTTACATTGAGAGAGGTGGTTTTGGTGCATCCAGTTTTCAGTTGTTGAGAAGGCAGTTTGGGTTTTAGTCAGCAATTCAGAGAGGTTTGAGGCAGAGCAGACTAAAGTTGAATTATCTGGGTATTGAATGATTTTAGCATCAGGAATAGCAGTGTGAAAGTTATTGATGAAGATGTTAAAAAGCATTGGCCCAAGAATGAATCCCTGTGGTACGCCAGTTGGGGTAGGTAGGAAGGAAGAGATGGAGTTATTCCATTTGACTGTCTGCGATCTGTCTGATAGATAGCTGGAGAACCAGGATAAAGCATTATGTGAGAGATTAAGGTTTGAGAGATGACAGAGAAGACACTTGTGGGAAACAGTATAAAAGGCTTTAGACAGATCAAGTAAAACAATAAAAACTAAGTGGCCTGAATCTCGGGCTTGATTAACTGTTTCTAGGAAAGAGAGTAGAGCAGTTATTGTGCTATGGCCTGGATGGATGCCATGCAGGGTAGGAGTGAGAAGATTGTTTTGGGTCAAGAAAGGCATAAGTTGGAGGTGTATGCATTTTTCTAGGATTTTGGAGACTGGTGAGAGCAAAGCAATGGGGCGAAAGTTTGAGATGCTGGTATTTTTGCCTCCTTTATGAAGAGGAAGAATATAAGCTGAGTGCCAGAGTTTGGGGACGTATGATTCTTTTATGGATTGGTTGATAATGACGCTGATTGGGAGTGCAATGCCATCAGCAGCACATTTTAGGAAGGAAGAGGAAATATTGTCGGGGGCGTTAGAGCAAGGTTTAAGTTTGGACAAAAGTTTTTTTATAAAGTTAGTGGAGATGGGTTTGAGTTCAAACAGATGAGGTGAGTTAGAAGGGGGAGAGTGTAGAGCAGTTGGGTTATTATTGGGAAATGTCTTGGTGAGGGCAGTAATAGTGTCTATGAAAAATTTGTTAAATTCAGAGCCTAGTTCGAGATCAGATTTACTTGGGTCAGGACAGGGATTATTCTTGGAGCCTGGATTCAGGAGTGAGTTTACGGAGTTCCAGAATTTTGGGGGGGTTTTATTGTTATTGGACTGAATGAAGTTTGTTATAGTAGGATTTTTTGTCTTTGGTGATTAGTCATTTTGCACGGTTGTGGAGCTGTTTATATTGGAGCAAGGTATTGTCCAGTTTATTGTTTTAGTAAAGCTTCCATAGTTTGTCTCTGTGGTGCATAATCTGTTTTGTCTCTTTAGATAGCCAAGGAGCAGTTTTAGTTTTTATCCTTTTGTTTCTTAGTGGGACTAGTGAGTTTAAAGTATCAAGGAAGACAGAGATGAAGTATTCTATAGCCTTGTCAAGAGGAAGGATGTTTAGAATTTGCCAGTTCATTTGTTTGAAAGTATTTGAGAAAGTAGTTGGGTTGAAGCTACTGAGGTTACGAGTTTGAATGTACTGATGCTGGTGTGGGGAGAAACTAGTTGAGTGATGCCTGAAGGCTGGGAGGGGGTCACTAAAGGTATCAGGAATTATGCCAGAATTGGTTATTTTATTTGGATCTGAGACTAGGATCCAATCTATAGTGGATCCGGGAGGGTTTATTTTGTTAGGTCGAGTAATGGAGAGGATTATTTGAGTGATGTTATAGAGGCTAATGGATAGGGAGGGAGAGGGGCAATTGATTTTATTCCAGTCAATATTCACATCACCAAGGATATAAGTTTCATAGTTAATTTCAGTAGACGCCCATAGGAGAATATTTTCGAGTGTAGAGATATTGTTACCAGGTGAGATATATAGGGCAATGATGCAGATATTTTTATGTTTATTTAGTTTTAGAATTCCAGCAGCTAGTTCAGTGTTCTGGAACTGAGGAATTGAAATTTGGAGGGGAATTAAGGTAAGAAGGTTGGAGTAGACTAGGGCAGTGCCTCCACCTTTTTTATTTAGTCGGTCATTTCTGAGACAATGAAATCCTGGGGCAGAATCTCAGAGTCGGAGATAAAGGGCTTGAGCCAGGTTTCAGAGATGGCTAAGATATCTGGTTGGTTATGGCTTAACCAAGCTTGAAATTGGTGTACTTTGTTGTTTAGACTTTGTGCATTAATTGTAAAAATCTTTAGGGTGTTGAGATAGGAGGAAGAGGGTAAGGGTGTTGTTAATAAAGGATGTAGGACCAGGGTTAGGATGGATATCACCAGCTTGGACTAGGTTGTTGAAGGAGATATCCTTTAGCTATATTGGTCTGCCAGGCATAAATTTTGGTAGAGCAGGTGACAGTATCTTGACTTTAGAGGAGAAGAGTTTAGGGTGGAATAGGTGCAGAAGGTTGGGCTGAATGAGAGAAGAGGATATAGAGTGAAAATGGGAGTAAGAGTGAGGGGGAGGTGGGCTTGTATGGTAGTTGTCTTTGTAGGTGGTATTGGACAAGCATAGGTGAAATATGAGGTAGCATAGTATAAGGGAAGTAGGAACAGAAAGAGGAGGCTGGGGGACTGGTGGGTATGATAACTTGAGGAGAGCATGTTGGACCAAAGAGAGAGTGGTATGAATGGTTAGGAAAATAGAGAAGGCTATGAAGAAGAAAGAGTTTAAAAAGTAATGGAGGTATTCTACAGATTTAAGGAAAAAGGAGGGGAATATAATTATTGGGTGGAGTACAGATAACAGAGTTTAAGAATGATGGCTATAGGTGGGAGGAGTAATGAGGGGGAGCTGGTATTGGGTAATTAGGCCGAGAGGGTAAAATAAGATAGGAATAAAGCTAGGAGTACTGGTGGTGGGTGAGAAATGGGGGCAGGGTAGGGGAGCAGAGTGAGCCCATAGGGCGAACGGAGCAGGAAAGAACACTAGAGGTGAGTATGGCAGGAAAAAGTATCAGCAAAGAGCTGTTTAAAGGCTGTAGTTGGAAGATATGAGCTAAATATTTCCAGCCAGAAAAAGAAGGCTGCCTTTACAGAGGGTGGTTTAGCAGGGAGAGAAGATATTTACAGTCTAAGGATATTAACTCATAACCAACTGTTTGTGAAAAAATAAAACTTGTTGGGATTATAAAGAATATCTAGGATTTATATTGGTAGATGCTGCCACCTAATGATAGAAGGAGATAGCAAACAGCAGGGATAGTTGGACCAGTCTTAGGTTTAAATATATTCTAGGGTAGTGATAACAGGAAGGGGAGAGGGCAAACGGTCTGCGGTAGGCTGATAGAACACACACACAGGATATAGATATACATCAAGTCTACATTTAATTAGTGTTAAGCAACATACATTTACACAATCTTGTTGGGGGGGTCTTCTCAGTAGTATTTTTCTAAGTACCAGGCAAGCTGGCCATTTCAGGGTGTTTTCAGGTGATGTCTGGAGGTATTCCTTTTGTGTTTAAAGTAGGGAGGGAGCACCCAGGATGGATTACTGTAGAGGAGAGGTAGACAACACTGAGTTAGTTAATATTGCACATGTAGGGGGGAAGGTAGAAAGTAAGGAATGTTTAGAGAAGAAGGGAGGGTGTAACAAAGCACAGTAGTAGATAGAGGCTATGGTTAGATGAGGCTAGATCAAGTATGTAGAGGAAGATTAGGTTTAGGGGACTAACAATGGAAAGCAGCAGACATTATGCTATGAACAATACAAGTTAGGCAATATAGGCTCCATTAAATAGAACAAATTCATTCAGCAGTTCAGTATGCTATCAGTGACCCTAGTCCATTTGAGAGGACAGGGTTATACAGCAGTAGAGCCAAATATAACCAACAGAAAGCAAGGGTAAATGATAAAGTAATACTATAAAATCTCTAAACAGTGCAATATATAGTGCTCAACAGACTAACACAGTAAACTATGATATGTTCATGCTGTGCAATAACTTGTGCTGAACAGTTTTCAAAACAGTTTTCAAAACAGTTTTCAGAACAATATAAAAGCCATGTGGTGCCCTTATAGAGACAAACGGAAAAGAAAAAGAGCTGCTAAGCTGGTAATTAAGCTAAAGGCTCTAGTAGGACCATTGATCAACCTTGAAAAAGAAATAAAGGCATTCAACGATATATGTTCATTGGCGTCCTTTTAATAGGACATCTGGAGAGCAGACTAGGCCAGCAAAGTGCAACAGTGGAGCCCTGTATATTCAGACTAAAGTAATGCAGCTGGCGACAACATAAAGAGAGACCCACTCATCCCAAAAAGCAGCTTACAGCTGCTAAGCCAGTAATTAACCTAAGCAAAGGGCAAATGACACAGTACAAAGCAAGCAGTCAAACAGTACAGTATATAGGGCAAAACGGCCCCCAAAATCATGTAGAAGCTGTGTGGAGCCCTTATAGTTACAAATGGAAAGAAAAATGGCCACTAAACCTGATTTTTAAGTGGAAGACTTGAAGGGGGATTGTTATTCCACCTTAAGAGGCTATCCGGCATTCAGCGATGCACTTTGGTTGGCGTCCTTTTAACAGGACATCATTACACCAGGTTTCTGGTTGTGACAAGCCAGCAGTATTTAATCAAGCCCCTTGTACCCATACAAAATGAATGCATTAGTCAGTGTAGAAAAGAGCCCCACTCGTCCCAAAAGCAGTTTGCAGAGGTCAAAAACACATGTAGGTCACAGATAAATGAAGCTGTCAGCACAAGGCCAACAGTAACCATACAACACAGTTACAAACATTGCATTGGAAGTGATAGCCATCAGCACAAGGCCATCTATAGCCCTAAAACACAGTTACGAGTAAAAATGCTGAGTTTAGCACAATAGTTGCTTAGAGGCTTGCAAATGATAGACAGAAATGCTGAAAAGACCTACAGGGAGGAGAAAACAAGTAGCCTAAACCGCAGGACCAGCACAGAGGAGCTATGGATGCTCAGGACAGGATTTAAAAATGGCACCACAGTCTGTGGGAGATATAAGTAAACTCCAGGAGGAAACTAGCTATGGGGGAGGGGATAGGTGGAGGAAAGGTGGTTGGACTAGAGGGGTAGAAGGTAGGAGGGACTAAAGGGGTGGAAAGTTGGTACGAAGAACAGTTCCAGGAGGGGGGAGGGCTTAATAGAGGTGAGTATGGCAGAAAAAGTATCAGCAAAGAGCAGTTTAAAGGCTGTAGTTGGAAGGTATGAGCTAAATATTTCCAGCCAGAAAAAGAAGGCTGCCTTTACAGAGGGTGGTTTAGCAGGGGGGAGAAGATATTTACAGTCTAAGGATATTAACTCATAACCAACTCTTTATAAAAAAAAAAAAAAATTGTTGGGGATTATAAAGAATATCTAGGATTTATATTGGTAGATGCTGCCACCTATCGGTAGAAGGAGATACCAAATAGCAGAGATAGTTGGACCAGTCTTAAGTTTAAATATATTCTAGGGTAGTGATAACAGGAGAGGGAAAGGGCAAACGGTCTGCGGTAGGCTGCTAGAACGCACACACGGGAGGGCAGATTAACTCTATAGATAGTACATCAAGTCTACATTTAATTAGTGTTAAGTAACATACATTTACACAGTCTTGTTGGGGAGGTCTTCTCAGTAGTATTTTTCTAAGTACCAGGCAAGCTGGCCAATTCAGGGTGTCTTCAGGTGATGGCCAGAGGTATTCCTTTTGTGTTTAAAGCAGGGAGGGAGCACCCAGGATGGATTAATTTACTCAATCTTGTTGGGGGGGGGGTCTTCTCAGTAGTATTTTTCTAAGTACCAGGCAAGCTGGCCAATTTAGGGTGTCTTCAGGTGATGCCCGGAGGTATTCCTTTTGTGTTTAAAGCAGGGAGGGAGCACCCGGGATGGATTAATTTACACAATCTTGTTGGGGGGGGGTCTTCTCAGTAGTATTTTTCTAAGCACCTAGTGTAGCTGAAAGCACTTTAGTGTTCCACCGATGCAGGGTCTGACAGTGCAGGGCAATGAGACAGCCTTGGGTTGACTGAAGACTGGCCAAGACACAGGGTGAAACATTTGCTGAGGGGAACTAGTGTAGCTGAATGCACGTTAGTGTTCCAATGATGCAGGGTCTCACAGTGCAGGGCAACAAGACAGCCTTGTGTTTATTGGAGGGGGGAACTAGTGTAGCTAAAAGCACTTTAGTGTTCCACCATTGCAGGGTCTCACAGTGCAGGGCAACGAGACGGCCTTGGGTTGATTGGAGGTTGGCCAAGCCACAGGATGAAACTTTTGCTGAGAGAACTAGTGTAGCTGAAAGCACTTTAGTGTTCCACCGATGCAGGGTCTGACAGTGCAGGGCAATGAGACAGCCTTGGGTTGACTGAAGACTGGCCAAGACACAGGGTGAAACTTTTGCTGAGGGGAACTAGTGTAGCTGAATGCACGTTAGTGTTCCACTGATGCAGGGTCTCACAGTGCAGGGCAACAAGACAGCCTTGTGTTTATTGGAGGGGGGAACTAGTGTAGCTAAAAGCACTTTAGTGTTCCACCATTGCAGGGTCTCACAGTGCAGGTCAACGAGACAGCCTTAGGGTGATTGGAGGTTGGCCAATACACAGGATGAAACTTTTGCTGAGGGGAATGCGAGCACACTACTGGGGATTCCTATGAAGCAGGAGGTTGGCCAAGACACAGGATGAAACTTTTGTTGAGGGGAATGTGAGCACACAACTGGGGAAAAACTTCACTCTCCAAAACCAAGAACACAGCATCCATGGGACCTGATAACATCCCAGGCTGCCTTCTACATGAACTACAGAATGAACTGGCACCCCACCTAAGTACCATGTTCAATTATAGCCTCACCTCAGGCTTTGTGCCCATTGAATGGCGCACCACAACAGTTATCCCACTCCACAAAGGGGGGGGGCACAACAGACCCCTGGAACTACCACCCCATTAGCCTGACGAGTCTCGTCTGCAAGGCCATGGAACGTATCATCATGGTACTCATAAACAAAGACATTGGAGATCTCCAAACCCTGGACCCCACACAGTTTGGGTTTGTGAAAGGCAGATCATGTCTCTTAAACCTGATATACTTCTTTGAAGCAGTCACCAAAGCCATAGATGAGGGTAAGGTGGTTCACACAGCCTATCTAGACCTCGCCAAGGCATTCAACACCATCCCCCACTCTGGAATTATAGATAAACTCAGTAAACTAGGTATAAATCCCTATGTCACAAGATGGGTTGCCAACTGGCTTACTGAAAGAACCCACACTGTGAAAGTAGCAGACTCCAAATCAGACTTCAGACCAGTGGCAAGTGGAGTACCACAGAGTTCAGTCCTGGGTCCTCTCCTGTTTGGTATCTACTTCTCTGAAGTACAGGCTAACACAGAAGGACTTTGGCTAACTAAATTTGCAGATGACTGCAAACTAGGAGCCATAATTGAAGCTCCTAATGATGTGGACATCCTACAAAAGGGCCTCACTGAGACAGATGCCTGGTGTCAAAGACATGGTCTCAAGCTCAATGCCAAAAAGTGCATTGTCATCCCCTTTGGTAAAAATTCTGTACCCATGAACTACCACATAGGCGGTAGTCTACTTAATACTGAAAGTGTGATAAGAGACCTTGGGACACAGGTGGACAGTAGTCTCTCCTTTGATAATCACATCGCCAAAGTGGTCAGGAAATCCTTCTGCATGGCACACCTCATCACAAAAGGTTTCTCATCCAGAAAAAAGAAGTCATTGTTCCCCTCTAGTCATCATTCATTAGACCCATTATAGAGTGCAATGCCCCTTTTGGTATGTACCTCACAAGACATCTACAACAACTGGAAAGGCCACAAAAATACCTCACAAAGAGGATTACTGGCCTCAAACAGATGCCTTACGCAGACCTTCTCAAAAAACTCCAGCTTTACTCCATTGCATATCACCTACTCAGAGGCGATCTCTGCCTAACATACAAAGCTATGTCAAACCCAGAGCTGTTGGACATGCTCCACTTAAAGAAATCCCAATCCCTCCGAGCTACACACTCTAGGGACCTAAACCTTGTCACCACAATAAACAGAACATGCTGGAGGGATAGATTCCTGTCCCAGAGACTTCCCATACTCTGGAACAGACTACCTATCTATGTCAAACAGAGCTCCTCATTAGCACTCTTCAAGAAAAATCTTGATGATTGGATGAGTAATAGGAAATTTACCCCAGGGATCATTTCTGTGGTTCTGCTTGACAGGGGCACAGGAAAATAATTTTCTTGGGTGGCGAAAGCCAGGGTACATTTTTGGCTAGGCTTGTATAGGCCCTAGGGCCAATAGCCTAGTACCTACCTATGAACCTATGAACCTATTCCTATGAAGCAAGGCAGAAAAGCTAAGTGCATGAAAGGCACACAAGTCCCGTTAGAGGAAGCAACATCCTTGACCTGGTTATTACTAACATGGGTGATCATTGCTCTACACCAATAGTCAATCCCTCCCTGGTCAGATCCAACCATAAACTAATCACCATGGAAATCCACATCTCACCCACACCCCCACACCCATGCAAAGGTAACCACCTTGAAAAACTTCTCTGACTTTGGACTCCTAAAAACAGAGGTGGCTAACTTCATGGCACCCATGCCAATGGAAAATAGCTGCATGACTGCCAAATCATACACCAATGCACTGTACAAACATGTACACAAATGCATGGAACCAGCCATACTCAAAAGAACCAAGATCCTCTTTTCCAAAAAAAGGAAGCCAATCTGGTGGTCCCCTGCCATTAATAAACTCTACAACAGAAAGAAGAAACTGTTGCAGAAAAAGGTGAAGTCCCAAGGCTGGAAAACGTCCCTTATTAGCCTCAACAAAAAATTGAGATCCCTCATCAAATCCTCTAAAGCCAGCTATGAATGTAGAATTGCAGCAGACACTAAAAACAATCACAAAGCCTTCTATAGCTATATCAAGAACCGCCACGGCAACACCCAGATTTGCACTGAGATACTGCACAATGGTACCTCCTACACTCAGCCAATAGATATTGCCAACATACTGGCTGACAGATTCAGTGCCAACTTTACCCATCTCTCCTCCCCTAAAGGACCAATCACAATACCAGAAGAATGCCAGGCACGCAGCATTACTGCAGCACAAGCTAAAGCTGCATTGTCCAAGGCCAAGAATACAGCTTCCATGGGACCCAATAATATCCCTCTCTGTGTTCTACATGAACTACAAAGTGAACTGGCACCACATCTGTGTGCCCTGTTCAGTCACAGCTTCACCTCAGGCTTTGTCCCTACCGAATGGCGCACTGCTACAGTCATCCCTCTCCATAAAGGGGGAGCGACTACAGACCCTGGGAATTATCGCCCCATTAGCCTAACAAGTCTGATATGTAAAGCTATGGAGAGCATCATGGACTTGATTAACAAAGATATAGGAAATCTTCAAACTCTAGACCCCACGCAATTTGGCTTTGTGAAAAGGAGATCATGCCTGCTCAAACTGGTTGACTTCTTTGAGTCAGTCACCAGGACTGTGGATGAAGGTAAGGCAGTGCATACAGCCTACCTCGATCTGGCCAAGGCCTTTGATACCATTCCTCACTCGGGAATTATTGATGAACTCACCAAACTAGGCATCAACCCCTATATCACTAGGTGAGTTGCAAACTGGCTCACAGATAGAACACACAGTGTGAAAGTGGCCACGAGAGACTCAAGTCCCGGGAAAAATGGGGTCCCAAAAGGGGTTGGGGAAACCAATTTGGGCCTTTTGGGGGGGTTTTAAGGGGGTTTTTCCAAGGGGGCCAAAACTTTTGGTTTTTCCCAAAACCTTTTTGGGGGGGGGGGGGCAGAAACGGTTAAGGGCCGACTGGAATTTAGACCCTTGGAGTTTCTTCAATCTGGCAGCATATGACAGATTTTGGAGTCCCTTTATCCTTTTGGTGAGGAACTTTTGGGGTCTCAACAATTGCTGCAGATGTCGGGTGAGATACATCCCGAATGGGGCATTGTACTCGATCATTGGTCTGATAAGTGAAGAGTAGAGCGGAACAATGACCTCACTAGATCTGGATGTGAATGCCTTCATGATCAGGTGGGCAATGTAGAAGGTCTTTCTAACCACTTTAGCAACGTGAGTGTCAAAAGAAAGGCCACTGTCAACCTGGGTCCTCAGGTCCCTGATAACCTCTTCTGTGCTTAGTGGATTGCCACCTATATGGTAGCTTGGGGTTACCTTGTTTTACCCGAAGGGTATGACTATACATTTTTTGGCATTTAACTTCAGGCCATGGCTCTGGCACCAGCTATCTGTTTCCGTGAGTCCCTTCAGAAGGATATCCGTGTCCGATGTACTTTCCACTATGGCGCCCAGTTTGCAGTCGTCTGCAAACTTTGTCAGCCAAAGTCCTCCCATGTTGGCCTGTACTTCTGAGAAGTAGATGCCGAACAATAGGGGGCCAAGGACCGAGCCCTGTGGGACACCACTTGTGACCGGATTAGAGTCTGACATAGCGCCAGCAACTCTAACCCTGTGGGTTCTGTCCTTAAGCCAGTTTGCAACCCATCTTGTAACATATGGGTTTACATTTAAGCTGGTAAGTTTTTCTACAATACCGGTGGGGTATTGTGTCGAAAGCCTTTGCAAGGTCAAGGTAGGCTGTATGGACTGCCTTTCCCTCATCAATGGCCTTGGTGACTGTTTCGAAGAAGTCGACCAAGTTCAAAAGGCATGATCTGCCCTTGACAAAGCCAAACTGGGTCGGGTCCAATGTCTGCAAGTCCCCTATATCTTTGTTTATAAGCTCCATTATGATCCTCTCCATAGCTTTGCAGACTAGACTTGTTAAGCTTATGGGGCGGTAATTACCAGGGTCCGTAGAGGCACCGCCTTTGTGGAGTGGGACCACAGTTGCCATACGCCACTCCTTGGGCACGTATCCTGTGGTAATGCTGAGATTAAACAGCTGCCTTATGTGCGGGTTTAATTCCTCATTTAGCTCATGTAGCACACAGCCGGGGACAACATCCGGTCCCATTGATGCTGTGTTTTTAGCTTTAGAGAGAACAGCTTTCACCTGCGCATTTGAGATGTCTGGGAGGCTACACTCCACTGGGATAGTTATCTCTCCTTTAGGGGGGGAGAGGGGGGTGAAGTTTGCACTGAACCTGTCTGCCAGTATGTTGGCAATGTCTGTGGGTTCAGTGATTTTTGTATCATTTTGGACTAATTCTGAGCATATCTGGGAGTTTCCACCCAGGTTCCTAACATAGCTGAAAAAGGCCTTATGATTGTCCTTTGAAACCATGGCAATTTTTCTCTCAAAATTGGCCTTAGTTGATTTTATGAGTGCTCGTATTTTTACTAATAATGATCAGGGGTGACTTCCCTTTTATGGATTTTGTTCTATCATGTAATAGCTTTCTCCTCTTATTGTAAAGTTTGTTAATGGCTGGGGTCCACCAGACTGGATGTTTGCCCTTTGTGGAAAGAGTCTTGGTTTTATTTGGGATTGCCTAATCCATGCAGTCCTGGAGGTGTTCATAGAAGGCATTTGTAAGGGCTTCCGCAGCTTGGGTTGTGGTTTTCACTGGCTCAGGGGCCTTGAAGAATACCACACCAGTCTTGAGTAGTGTGAAGTTTGCTTTAGAGAAGTTCTTCACTGTGGTCTTTTTTGTTTGGGGTGGGGGCGGGATGTGGATTTCCAGTGAGATTAGTTTATGATCAGATCTCACCAATGAGGGATATACTTCTGGTGTGGAGCATTTTGTCCCCGTGTTTGTGATAATGAGATCTAGTATATTTTCTCCTCTCGTGGGAACGGTGACTAGCTGTTCCATGGCATTTGAATTTATGAACTCCAGGAACCATTGGGCTAGAAAGTTAGGGCTTGAGTAATGTTCCCAGTCTATATTCGGGTAGTTGAAGTCACCCAATATGATGGTGTTTGGAGATACATTTATACCCTCAGTGTCTTCAGGAAGGCTGTGTGGGGTTCCTGAGTTTGAGATGGTGGCCTGTAGCATGCTACAATTTGTAGAGCAGTTTTGCCTATGGTTAGTTGCACCTGGATGGTTTCCGAAGCTTCATGCATTGCCACCAAACTGGAGGTGTGGGTATCCTTTATGAATATGGATACACCCCCTCCTTTTGTGGTGTGGTCCGGGTTTTGGGGCCGGAACGCATGATATGATGTAAAACTTAAAAGTGCCGGGGTGCTCTCAGGAGCCTTGAACCAGGTTTCAGTTACAGCACAGACATCGATGTTCTCCACACTGAGAAGGGCCTCGAGTGCGTGCATTTTGAGATTTAGACTTCTGGCATTGAGCAGCATTACCCCCAATTTCTTCCCATTTTTGTTTTCTAGGGTGGTAGGTTTAGAATTTGAGCCTTGCCTAAAAAGGCACTATGGGGTGGCAAGAGCCTTAGCCAATATCCGGAATCCCAGGGTGACAGGTGCAAGCCGTCCCTTGCAGCGTGGCTTGTCAAGCATGTCATCCCAGGAAGACAGACACTGGATCCCCTTTGAATGACACCAGACATTAAGCCAATTGTTAAAGCTGATCATCTTGTCTCTATATTGTGGCATCATTCTTGGTGAAGGAAGGATACTGCTCAGGGTCAGGGTCATATCTGCCTGGGCTACATAATCAGAGAGCTCCTCTATGTCTCTTTTCATGTAGTCCAGGGAGGTGCGTCTCAGGTCGTTCACACCAGCATGGACAATGACTGTGTCATATTTGTACTTGCCGTGGTGTGACCAGGCTGCTTGTGTTATGTGGTGGATTCTAGCGCCCGATAGGCAGCTTACTGTGACCCTCTCCTTGTTCAGCCTGGTGAGTGGGACGTCAGTGTGTCTGACTATGGAGTCACCTATTACAAGTATGTTTGGTGTTGTATTTGGCCTTAAGGGCTGTGACTGCTTTGCACACTGATTTTGTGGTTTATGTGTTGCTTGTGGGGTGTCTTGAGGTAGCAGTTGTTTGGGTGTCTGCTTTGGAGGCCTCTGCTGTTTAGGTAATTTTTTACTCAGAGCCTCCAAGTATGTCTTTGTGTGTTTATGTGTTTGATTCAGTGGTGTGGTAGCATTATGTGAGGCTGGTTTTGTGGTGTGTGTAGTTGCCATCTCCTCCTGTCTGGTCTTGCCAGTCCTGAGTTGAGAGAGCTCAGCCTCCAGTTTGGCTAAATAGCTGCATCTCTACAAGTATTTGTGTTATGTGGGAGGAGGAGAGGGTTGTCTGTGTACATGAGACAGTTATAACATTGCCTCAAGATTCCCAGATTCACCAGCTGGACTGGAGAGGAGATTGACAACTGACCTTTGGACATGCTAGAATAATATTGGGAATTCCTTAATAATTGAAAACAAGGGCCAGTGGGGAGTGAGGGTGTAGTGCTTTTAATTTTTAGTGCTGACTTATATAATTGCTTTAGTGAGCAAGTGCCAGGTAACTTGAGTGCAATGTGTTACAAGTAACTAAATGCAAAAACAACAAACAGTAACTTTCTTTCAAGTGAAACAAGGAAATAAGTACAGTAAGCAATGCAGATATCACTAGTGATCCACAGAAGTGCTGAGAAGCCATGGAACGTATCATCATGGACCTCATAAACAAAGACATTGGAGATCTCCAAACCCTGGACCCCACACAGTTTGGGTTTGTAAAAGGCAGATCATGTCTCCTAAACCTGACAGACTTCTTTGAAGTAGTCACCAAAGCCATAGATGAGGATAAGGTGGTTCACACAGCCTATCTAGATCTCGCCAAGGCATTCAACACCATCCCCCACTCTGGAATTATAGATAAACTTACTAAACTAGGTATAAATCCCTATGTCACAAGATGGGTTGCCAACTGGCTTACTGAAAGAACCCACATGTGAAAGTAGCAGACTCCAAATCAGACTTCTGACCAGTGACAAGTGGAGTACCACAGGGTTCAGTCCTGGATCCTCTTCTGTTTGGTATCTACTTCTCTGAAGTACAGGCTAACACAGAAGGTCTTTGGCTAACTAAATTCGCAGATGACTGCAAACTAGGAGCCATAACTGAAACTCCTAACGATGTGGACATCCTACAAAAGGGTCTCACTGAGACAGATGCCTGGTGTCAAAGACATGGTCTCAAGCTCAATGCCAAAAAGTGCACTGTCATCCCCTTTGGTAAAAATTCTGTACCTATGAACTACCACATAGGTGGTAGTCTACTTAACACTGAAAGTGTGATAAGAGACCTTGGAACACAAGTGGACAGTAGTCTCTCCTTTGATAATCACATCGCCAAAGTGGTCAGGAAATCCTTATACATGGCACACCTAATCACAAAAGGTTTCTCATCCAGGAAAAAAAGAGATCATTGTTCCCCTCTACTCATCACTCATTAGACCCATTATAGAGTACAACGGCCCTTTTGGTATGTACCTCACAAGACATCTACAACAACTGGAAAGGCTGCAAAAATACCCCACAAAGAGGATTACTGGCTTCAAACAGATGCCTTACGCAGACTGTCTCAAAAAACTCCAGCTTTACTCCGTCGCCTACTCAGAGGCGATCTCTGCCTAACATACAAACCTATGTCAAACTCAGAGCTGTTGGACATGCTCCACTTAAAGAAATCCCAATCCCTCTGAGCTACACGCTCTAGGGACCTAAATCTTGTCACCACAGTAAGCAGAACATGCTGGAGGGATAGATTCCTGTCCCATAGACTTCCCATAATCTGGAACAGACCACCTATCTATGTCAAACAGAGCTCCTCATTAGGACTCTTCAAGAAAAATCTTGATGACTGGATGGATAATAGGAAATTCACCCCAGGGATCACGTCTGTGGTTCTGCTTGACAGGGGCACAGGAAAATAATTTTCTTTGGTGGCGAAAGCCAGGGTACATTTTTGGCTAGGCTTGTATAGGCCCTAGGGCCAATAGCCTAGTACCTACCTATGAACCTATGAACCTATTCCTATGAAGCAAGGCAGAAAAGCTAAGTGCATGAAAGGCACACAAGTCCCACTAGAGGAAGCAACATCCTTGACCTGGTTATTACTAACATGGGTGATCATTGCTCTACACCAATAGTCAATCCCTCCCTGGTCAGATTCGACCATAAACTAACCACCATGGAAATCCACATCTCACCCACACCCCCACACCCACACAAAGGTAACCACCTTGAAAAACTTCTCTGACTTTGGACTCCTAAAAATAGAGGTGGCTAACTTCATGGCACCCATGCCAATGGAAAATAGCTGCATGCCTGCCAAATCATACACCAATGCACTGTACAAACATGTACACAAATGCATGGAACCAGCCATACTCAACAGAACCAAGATGCTCTTTTCCAAAAAAAGGAAGCCAATCTGGTGGTCCCCTGCCATTAACAAACTCTACAACAGAAAGAAGAAACTGTTGCAGAAAAAGGTGAAGTCCCAAGGCTGGAAAAAGCTCCCTTATTAGCCTCAACAAAAAATTGAGATCCCTCATCAAATCCTCTATAGCCAGCTATGAATGTAGAATTGCAGCAGACACTAAAAACAATCACAAAGCCTTCTATAGCTATATCAAGAACCGCCACGGCAACACCCAGATTTGCACTGAGATACTGCACAATGGTACCTCCTACACTCAGCCAACAGATATTGCCAACATACTGGCCGACAGATTCAGTGCCAACTTTACCCCTCTCTCCTCCCCTAAAAGACCAATCACAATACCAGAAGAATGCCAGGCACCCAGCATTACTGCAGCACAAGCTAAAGCTGCATTGTCCAAGGCCAAGAATACAGCTTCCATGGGACCCAATAATATCCCTCGCTGTGTTCTACATGAACTACAAAGTGAACTGACACCACATCTGTGTGCCCTGTTCAGTCACAGCTTCACCTCAGGCTTTGTCCCTACCGAATGGCGCACTGCTACAGTCATCCCTCTCCATAAAGGGGGAGCGACTACAGACCCTGGGAATTATCGCCCCATTAGCCTAATAAGTCTGATATGTAAAGCTATGGAGAGCATCATGGACTTGATTAACAAAGATATAGACCCCACGCAATTTGGCTTTGTGAAAAGGAGATCATGCCTGCTCAAACTGGTTGACTTCTTTGAGTCAGTCTCCAGGACTGTGGATGAAGGTAAGGCAGTGCATACAGCCTACCTTGATCTGGCCAAGGCCTTTGATACCATTCCTCACTCGGGAATTATTGATAAACTCACCAAACTAGGCATCAACCCCTATATCACTAGGTGAGTTGCAAACTTGCTCACAGATAGAACACACAGTGTGAAAGTGGCAGACTCCAAGTCAGACTGCCGACCAGTCAAGAGTGGAGTCCCACAGGGATTGGTCCTGGATCCTCTCCTATTCAGCATCTACTTCTCAGAAGTCCATACTAACACAAAGGGACTCTGGCTTACCAAGTTTGTAGATGACTACAAGCTGAGAACCATTATTAACTCCCCAAGTAATGCAGACATCCTACAGAAAAGCCTCACTGAGACCAATGACTGGTGTCAAAACCATGGCCATAAACTTAAAGCCAAAAAATGTGTTGTCATCCCCTTTGGTAAAAACTCAGTTTCCACTAATTACCACATCGATGGGAGCCCACTGAATACTGGAGGCATTAGAAGAGATCTGAGGATGCCGGTTGACAGCAACCTCTCCTTCGACCACCACATTGCAACTGTGGTCAGAAAGCCTTCTATGTGGCACATCTCATTACCTAGGATTTTGCATCCAGGAAGAAAAAGCTCATTGTCTCTCTCTACTCTTCCCTCATTAGACTAATTATCGAGTACAATGCCCCATTTGGCATGTACCTCACTAGACACCTGCAACAGCTGGAGATGCCACAGAAGTACCTCACAAAGAGGATCATAGGCAGTAAACACATGTCCTACACAGACAGATTCAAAAGACTCCAGCTATTCTCTGTCTCATATCACCTACTTAGAGGTGATCTCTGCCTGACTTACAAAGCCATGTTTGACCCAGCTCTGTTAAAAATGTTACATCTAAAGAAATCCCAATCCCTCCACACCACATGCTCCAGAGACCTCAACTTCATTACCAAAATCAACTGAACATGCTGGAGGGACAGGGCCCTCACCCAGAGACTGCCAATGCTCTAGAATAGACTTCCCATACATGTCAAGCAGAGCACCCCACTGACCCCCTTCAAGAGAAACCTTGATGAGTGGATTGGTAATAGAAAGTTCACCCCGGGGATCACTCCAGTGGCTCTACTTGATAGAGGCAATGGGAACTAATGTTGGGCAGCATGATGCCAGGGCACGTCTATGGGCTAGGTTTGTAAAGGCTCCAGAGTCATTAGTCTAGTACATACCTATGAAACTAAGTATGCTTGCAAGTGATAAAAGCATGGTTTCAGCAGCCTCTAGAGCAAACATATACATCATACAATACATGGCAAGCAGTAACAGGCCTAAATACATGGCAGGTGCAACCCCTGCAGGTCTACCTGCGAAACCCCATAGCTTTCTAGCAAGTTCCAAGACTAGCTCAGTAAAAAGGGCATGCTCAGTACAGTATAAGTGTGACTTAGCAAAACCCAAGTCAAGTCTCATTGTTAGCTGTCGTAATTGTGGAGCCAACCATGAGTCTAAAAGACAGAAGTGTTTAGCATTTGGTCAATAATGCCACAAGTGTAAAAAAATGGAATGATTTTCATAAGTTTTTTAAATAAAGCAAGCATCATTCAGTTATTAAGAAAGGTCACTCAAAAAAAGCAGGTTGATCATGTAGAAAGCTGCAAGCCTACTTTCTATGTAGATGGTGTATCAGTGGTTGGTGAAAAGGTTAATGCAGTAGATTTGTTGACAAAGAATGAAGTATCTTGTACTGTCCTGATCAATAGTAAGCCCACAGAGCTCAAAGTAGACACTGGTTCAAAGTGTAATGTAATGTCAGCAGAAACATTTGCTAAAGTGAGAGCTGGTGAGCAACTTAATTTGGTCAATTGTGCGAAGCTTGTTGGTTATGGAGGTGAAGAGATTCAAACTGAAGACTCAGTAGTGCTTTCATGCTATTCGGCTGGGAACAGTTACAGCTTGCAATTTTATGTAGCCAAAAGACCTGTGCAGCCATTATTAGGTCTCAGAGACAGTTTGAGAATAAAACTGCTTTCTTTTACTAAAGAAGTACATCATGTAAGCACATGTCCCAGTTCCAGCATCAGTGATACTATTTTCTCAGAGTATGCTGATGTTTTCGACGACAAGCTAGGCAAACGTCCAGTTGTGTACTACATGAAGTTAGACTCAAAGATCAGTCCAGTGGTCAGACCAGCAAGGAGAGTTTCAATAGCTATACAGGACAAAGTCAAAGTCCAGTTAGACAAAATGTTGCAACAAGATGTGATTTGTCCAGTAACAGAACCAGCTGAATGGGTATCGTTCATGGTAGCTGCTCATAAGAAAAATTCAGATGAAATCAAAATATGCATTGACCCTAAAGACTTGAACAAGGCATTAAAAAGACCTCATCATCCTATATGTACAGTCAAGGAGATTGCAACCCTCATGCCAAATGCCACTGCTTTTTTTGTCTTAGATTCAAAGAGTTTGCTTTGGCAAGTAATGCTTGATAGCAAATCTTTACTATTGACTAAATTCAGTACCCCATTTGGTAGATACAGATTCTTCAGGATGCCTTTTGAAATAAATTTTGCCAGTGTAGTCTTTCAGTGTGCTATGGAGCAAATTTTCTCAGGCTACCGGTGTGCAATAATAGTTGATGATTTACTGGTTGGAGGTAATGGTGAAGCAGAGCATGACAGAAACCTCACGAAAGATCTGGACAGAGCATGTGAAGTGAACTTAAAGCTCAATCCTCTGAAGTCCAAATTCAGACTACCAGAAGTTACTTATGTAGGTGATTTGTTTACCAGTACAGGCTTATGACCAGATCCTTCTAAGAATCATTCTTGAGATGCCAGCTCCAGACAATGTCCGATCTTTACAGCATTTTCTTGGTATGGTTAACTATTTGGGCAAATTTATCCCTGACTTTAGTGAGTTATTAGCACCTTTAAGAGAGGTGACATGCAAAAATGTGGCATGGTCATAGTTAGAACACCAGAGAGCATTTGATAACCTCAAACAGCAAATTGCTAACCCGTCTACATTAAGATACTATGATGTCCACAAACCAGTAGTTCTTTCCTGTGACACTTCAAAGTTCGGTCTTTGTGCAGTTATTTTTCAAGAGGGCAGCCCTGCTGGCTATGCGTCTAGAACTCTTACCCAAACTGAGATGCAGTATGCTCAAACTGAGAAGGAACTTTTGGCAATTGTGTTTGCATGTTCGAAGTTCCATGATTATATTTATGGCTGAGCAATCCAGGTAGAACCTGACCATCAAGCTCTAGTAACTATTTTCAAGAAGCCTATGCATTCTGCTCTAGCAAGACTACAAAGAATGATACTCAAATTACAAACGTACAATTTCAAAATGGTCTGTACAAAAGGTAAACTTTATCTGGCTGATACCTTATCCAAATCGCCCAGAAATACTACAGAACAGCTTGATGCAAAGAATTTTGACTTTGACATCATGGAAGTGCGTAATTTTTCTACCACGAGACTTGATGAGCTAAGAGATCATACTAAGACTGATCCAATTTTGCAAAAGCTCAACCACTTCATCAATGTAAGATGGCCATCAAAGCAGTCCTGTGTACTGCCAGAAGTACAACCTTACTTTCCATACAGAGATGAGATGCTCATGGAAGTTAATATCATTTTCAAAGGTCCAAAAGTTATTGTTTCTACTTCCCTACAATGTGAATACATTCAGATTTTGCATTGTGGCCACCCAGGTTCTGATTCTACCAACAGAAGGGTGAGAGAACTACTATTTTGGCCTTGTCTAGCAAAAGACATTGATAAAGTGCTTTGTTCTTGTTCAGTGTGCAACAGTACTAAGCTGCATTTGCAAAAAGAGCCACTTCAGCTAAACCAAATTCCTGAACTACCTTGGTAACAGTAGCAACTGATATTTGAGTGGAACAGTTCACATTACTTAGTGTTTGTAGACTCTTATTCGAAGTGGTTCGAAATCAGTTTGCTACCCTACCTAACCTAACATCCAGTGATGTTATTACTAAAATGAAATGTCATTTCTCAGTCCATGGTAGTCCACACAAAGTTATTTCTGACAATGGTTCTCAGTTTACCAGTCAGTTAGTTGTTTCAGAGATTTGCTAATGAGTGGGACTTTATCTATGCTACTAGCAGTCCTGAATATCCGCAAACGTCTTTGCTGAACGTGCAGTACAGAGTGCAAAGCAATTACTGGAGAGATCAAAGTGTGACAATACTGATATTTTCTTGAATTTACTTAATCTCAGAAATATACCCCATGACAATCAACTTGGCTCTCCTGCTCAAAGACTTCTAGCTAGGCAAACCAGAACAACCTTCCCTATCAGTTCTAGTTTGTTGGTGCCTAATTCTGAAAACAACATAGCAATCAAAGCCCAACTTTTTAAGAAGCATTCTTCTCAGAAGTCCAGCTATGATAAAAGGAGCAGATTTCTTCGTCCATTAAAAGGAGAGACCGTGAGGATACAAACAGCAAAAGGCTTTGATCAAATTGGTCAAGTGAGAGGTATATGTACTGAGCTGAGATCCTACTTATTGGAATCTGAGGGTATATAGAGTACAGGAGAAACTGCAAACATCTTCTTCCTGTATCAGAAACAATACTGCAGCATCGTACTTGTGATACAGACTCTAGATTTCAAAGCAATCCTGACAGTGTTCATACTAAAGAACATGTTGCAGTATCCATTTCCATTCCTGATGATGTCCCAGATATCCCCAAAGTTGAACGTTTCTTGAATACAGTCTCTGTTGCTAGATCCAATACTGACTTTTATGTTACACAGTCAGGTCATATTTCTAGACCTAATATAAAATACACAGCAACCTGGACATAATTGTTTTGTGTATGTGTCTGATTTTGTATAATTGCATGTCAAAGAATTAGTTTTGTATAACTGCATGTCAAAAGATCACTTCTGTAAATTGCATGTCATTGAATACTGTCATTTCGCATATGGACTATTTGTCAAAGAGGGAGGATGTAGATCAGAACGTGTGTATGTACCTTTAAGAAGCATTTCCAGATGTAGCACATGCATATAAATACTGAGAATGTGCAGGCAGCAGTGCCACTTTGAGAGAACAGCCAGAGTGTTAACATGTATGAGTCCTATATTCAATCTGTTTATAAGTTTATTTAAGTTTAAGTTACAAAGCCTCATTTCTGATGTGTTTGTGTGTAATAAAGCTGCTTGAACAGAATCCATGAATGTTTGTCTGTTTTATCCTCACCATAGTCATTGCACTAATCATTTCATTCAGCTTGTCCACCACAGAGCCTGCTGGAAACAGATGAAATAAACGTTGCTGATGCTCTTCAATCTTCTCAATCAAGGACAGTTCTACAGGTCTAAAATAATCAGTCAGCAACTGTAAATAACCTGCCATTGTTTAAGCAGCTCAATGTGTGTACTCCCATATGTAGGCATTATCAGAACTCGCATACCTCAAGGTATAATCTTATGCTGTAGACAAGCCTCGAAGTTATAATGTTGTCACTGCAAACATTTAATTTCAAACAATTCATCCTCAAACAGTCTAAATTCGGTACAAAACCTTGCAGAGTCCAAATTTGTTGCATAAGTACAGGTTTGCTCACGTCTGAATGTAAATAGCAGCAGCAGAATATCTTGACACAGCAGCTGATTAACCCAACTTCTCCCTTTACTTAAATTAATTCATTCAGAATGCACACTCCTCCATCCAGGATTGAAATCTAATTCCACATCCAAATTCTGTTCCTCCACCATGGTTACCTCCAGTGCAGGAAACAAATAATGAAACTCTTAATTACATGATTAGTATACAACTTAACCCTCCCAGCTAAAATTGCTTGCAATCACTTAAATGATTGCAAGCAATTTTAACTGGGAGGGTTAAGTTGTATATTAATGATGCAACTACCTGTTTTTATTAATTAGGCTTTTTATGTTTAGAGTATTTATTGGATTTGCTCTTACTTTGAATTTATGGTCTGAAGAAGCTGAGCAGATTAGCAAAAGCACTTATCATTTTGCATTCTATGACGTTTTATTAAAGTTTTTACCTCTGCCTAGATACAATGCTATTTTATGTGTTTTCATTATTTGCTGATTTTTTTACCACTGGGCTACCTTCATTGTGCTAGTTGCTTGCTTCTTACACACACACGCACACACACACGCACACACACACACACACACACACACATAAAATTGTTATTTAAAAATACATAAAATTAAAGTACAGTACACAGCAAATAGTCTGTCAGAGATTCTGAGGGTCATCAGCCTCCATATCCCCGGTGTCATAAGGGAATATAAATCCAGCTTCATCACAAAAACTCCATCCTCAGTCTTTGCTTTGGGCCTCTGAAAGTCTAAAACTATCCCTGTCTAACTAATATAAATCTCCATCATACAGCAAATCTGGCATGAGGCCAGTCTTGTTATAGACAGTCATTGTATTAGAATATAGTACTTTATATAAGACGAGTGACCTGAAGGTCAGTCTGCAGCGATATATGTTTATCTCATAGCCCATCTGTAAGTTTACCAAAAGTAACCTTGGCAGGAATTAGAAGACTCCCCTCAGGAAGGTCCCCTACAGGTTGTCTGTATTTCACTCCAGCATTCTGCCTCTGAGTCGTACCTGCTGCCAGGAATATACCAGCCTGTAGATTAGATCATCCAAGGCATAAATGAATGAGACAAGAAAAAATAGACACCTACCATAGACACACTCCATTTCTGCTGAGGAATATAAAAAGGAAGCCTAATAACTCATGCCTGAAGGGGTATATAAATAACAGAAATGTGATAGCTCTGCTTCTGCCTTCTGCATATTTTGTGTGTTCTTTTAACATTTAGAAATATTCTAGAGAGGTCACTTTTATCACCTGCTGAAGTGTTTTGCTGAGGGTAATGATGTGTCTGGTTTACCGTCAATATGATTTTGCATTCTCTGCACTCAAATTTTGTTGTACAACTTTTGTGCATGTTAAAACATTTTTGCAGTGTGTCCAACTCCCAAATTTTGTGTGGCCTTTGTTTTAAAAGATTTGGGAACCATTATTTTCATTGTCAGTGATGACTTTTACTGGCGTTCTCATGATTTGGCGATATGACTTTGTAGTCTGGTAAACTTTTGACAACATTGTTAGAAATTACCTTGTTTCCAGATTATTTGTGATCTGTGCCATATCTGTCTGGGGATGTTGTGTTCTGTTGCTATTATTTTTGTCTAAGGTTTTCCAGAAAATTCTTTATATAACTGTTTTCATTCCCATGTGGTTGCAATATTTTTGCAGCAAACCATGTGTTAAAATTATGATGGCCACTTTAGTCCAGTGTTTTGTGGATGCTGAAATTCTAAAGATTGTTGTTCTTCATTAATTGTTTTAGTGACTTTTTTTCTGGGATTCTTGTGGAAATGTCTGGGACGCCTGCTGAAGAACTTTGCCTGAATTTGAGTGATGGATTTCCTGAATTGATTGCTTGTTCTTTTTGAACATTCAATGCTAATTGACTATGGTGATTCACTGAAGATCTTTGCATGGTTGCTCACATTTTTAAACTTTAGTTTGTGTGATGAGACCTGCACCAGAAATTTTAATACATGGAAACTGGGTCTATAATTGTTGTTTGGGATGTTCATTATGATATTTTTTTCTTAGTCCAGTTGTGTTTTCTTTATGAGTTTTCTTTTCTCAGTCCACTTTTCATTCTATTTTTAATTATTTACATCTCTATAATTATGTTTAATGACTGCAGTTGTTTTGTGCTGCTTATAATTATAATTGCTATATTATTTTGCTTAAAATTAACTACAATATATCTTGTGACTTAGAACTATATTATTTCTGCCTCTACATGGTACTAGGCTTGGCAGGGCGAAGCATATTTTCTTTGAGTAATACAGTAAATCTACACTTGATTGTATTTCATATCATTACATCCTATGGTTATACTAGTTATATAAAGTGCCTACGACTAGCATTTAAATGAAGAAGCAGAAAATGAGAATGTTAAAAAAGAGAATGGTAAAAAATTATAGCACATAAAGCCACAGAAGGCTGTACTGAGGTATGCTGATAATAAATAAAATACAGTGGTGATTTTAAGTTGTTGTATACAGAATCACAATCAGGTAGCACATATAAATGAGTTGTTATACTTTTGAGAAACAGATGTCATGATTTACCTCTTGAGTTTTGCTTTCCTCTGCTCTTGAAGTGAATTTTTGACATCCATTTCTTGAACACGTTACTACTTGGTTATGAATGGAGAGACCTGAAGTTTAATCTACTCCACACACTTCTGGGTTACAGGAAGAGAAAAAGAGTACAGGAGTGATAAGTATTTTATATCTTCAAAAACTAAAATGCTGTTAGTGCTGTCACACAATTCTTTGTAGCATGTGGAGCTTTAGTTGCTCCAATGTACTGCAAGATAAAGAGAAAAAAATTGTGAGAATACAAAGTGCTTTACAGTTTTGAAAGCTGAGACACACTTGGTGTTCTCTCACAAACACTGCCTGTGCAAAGTGTATCTCTATTGCTGTAACAGTTTTAAAAGCTGCAATATGCTTCATTCTACCTCAAACAAAAATGATGCATGGTGATGTAGTGTATTGCAGGCTTTAAATCTGCCTTACCTTCCCACTGCTATTCTTTGGTGACTGCTTGTTTATGCTCCAACATGACACTATAGCATAATAGCAGCTAAAGGTGATTAACAAAGTTAAGTACCTTTCTATGCATCAGAAAGATGCTTAGCAATGCTGCCTTTCTTTCAGTTTCAGAGTGCAATCATTACCAAAATTAAATCATGCTAGTTTTGGTTGCAGTCCGGTTAATGCTGTGGATATGCAGGCAAACATAAAGTTTGGTACTTAATTGTATGTCCCATTATGAACTGAGGTCATAGTAGATAAAAGTGCACCTCAAAATAGTGCAGCCCAAAAGAAAGCCACTAGTAAATATATCAAACACGGAACTCTACATGCTTGTCCAACAAGCCAGGGTTTATCAATCAGTCCTAAAACAAATCAGTGTTAAGCCTAATAAAGGTATAAGCAGAGCTCCTTGGTAGAAAAAATACTTCAGGAGATATAAGGGGTTTATAGCTGCAAGGCATCATCAACAGTACAACTGAAACAAGACATTAGAATGAATGTTGAAGAATGTACAAACAAGAGATACCAGCTATTAGAAAGAATGGAGCCTCACACCAGAAAAGACCAAAACTAACAAGAAACAAAACAGTCCAGCTTCTAAAATTTACACAGCTAATGGTACATTTTGGACTACTGGGGAGATGGATCATATCTCACTAATATACATTACTAGTAAATTAACTGCAGCATTGCAGTTTTGTATTACTGGTGACTTTATAGATACTAAAGGTGGCAATCTATAAATTAAACACTATGTCATCATTCAAAGCAAGGTCTACAGCCCCAAAAGCACACCTACCAAGAACTGCTTTCCAAGACCAACTGTCGGCTCCAGATAGAGGACCAAAGATGTGCATAGAAACGGACTCCCTAATGAAGATGGCACAACACATACCAGCATGAAAATATCCACGGCAGGGATTAGCTTCAGGAGAACCTGTCTTCTGAGACTACACCTGCCTAAAGCACATCAGGAATGCCAGAATATGAGAATAAAAACCTCAAGGGACTAGAGCCAAAAGCCAAAAACACTGTGACTGTAAAAGCAGCACACAATCACCAGGCAACCAAAGTGGTTCCAAGCAATGCAGAAAAGCAACTGTTCAAACTCAAGACAGGTCCGGACATACACATCCCCAACAAACAAAGCAGCCAGTACTGAAGCACTTTTGTAGCAGTGTATGCATAACAAGTTGTTATAGGGTGCAAAACAGGGAGTCCCAAGGCAAAAACAGTCCCAGAAGCTAAAATGACAACAATCTCAATCTCAATCTCTGGAAATCACTCATCACCATAGTCCATCTTATGTGTCAAAGCATTTTTTTCCCTCATAAAATGAGGCTTTTTCTTACATTGCAAAGTTGCCGTTCCTGACTTACTTGAAAAAGTTTTCAGTTTGCATTGTCACTGCATCATCAAAAAACAACTATCCTGATTTTTTCTAGCAACCTTAAGTTTCAGTGTTTTCATCCAAAATTAACAAAACATGGATTTCATCACAACATTCTAAGGCTGTGATAGTTCACATTATTCATATCTATAACAAACTGTTTGCATGCTGAAAATGTTATGCAACATCACTTTAAAGTTCAGACATAAACGACATGAATAGCTCTGGTGCTTCATTTATGAGCATGCATTTATGTTTGTCAATGTAGTTTTTATTACTAAGACATCTCCTCAATGTAGCTGTGCCTTCACCTCACATGAATGTATCATGCATTTATGCTAGCAGACAGCTTTTTTCATATTCTGATATGTGACTGTACCCACCTCCCACCCCCCCACATGCACACACACAAAACAATGTGTAACATAACTTCTGGAATACAGTGTAGAATTACTTTTGTCACTGTGTCAGTTCCTCATTTTCTGACTATATGTCTTTAACTGCAGCTTCTGCAGTCCAGCTCCAAAAGAAGACAGTATCTGCTATTTCCAGATGTCTGTTTATCTTCCTGTCTCCGTCCTCCTCATTTTCATCACGGAGATGTCACACACCTGCCCATTAAAAATAATCTGAAATGCGTGAATGTCTTTGAAAACATATTCTTTCGCTCATCAGTACTGCTTTTCTGTTTTCGTCTTTTTCGACAGTAAATTAATTAGTATTTTCTTCTCATCATCAGATTGTACATCCTGCTATTGCATGCCTCCCCGTTCCTTTAATTTACCTGTTGATAGATGTTCAAAGCAAAGGTTCACTTTAATCGATATTTAATGGGCAGGTCAATAGATATTAATCAAATGTATTGTAATACTTAAGTCTGACAAAGTAACTCCTGTGCATTGGCCTTGTTATGTATGCTCAGGTTGAAAATCTATGGTTAACATTTTAATGTGTGTGTTGAAAATGTTTCCAGTGTAGATGCAAACCAGTAAAAAGCAACAGCTTGGCTGCGTTATGAGGAGGTTCCATTGCAGACTTGCTCTGTTCCAGACTAGCCTACTATTTGATCACATTTTTCTATCCACACAAACCAACTGAGATGCCTGGATTTCCTGTACTCATACCTGTGGCACATCTACTACCTTTTGTTTTTATTTAATTAGCTAAAGAAATTGACTGCAGCTGCAGTGTGACCACAAAGGTATGTTTCTGTTACTGAAACTGACTGCAGCTGCAGTGTGACCACAAAGGTATGTTTCTGTTACTGAAACTGACTGCAGCTGCACTGTGACCACAAAGGTATGTTTCTGTTACTGAAAGAATGCTCAAGTTGCTTTCAAGCAGCAATGACATTTTAACTGTTTTTCTCTCTCTCTCTCTCTCTTCCTGTCTCCCCTAGGTCACTGACAATGTTTTAGAAATGCTAGATTATATGTTTTGTAATTATTAAATGAAAACTGCCATGCCTTATTCTACTGTAAAGTGAATAGCAGATTACATTTAATTATTAGGACAGCAATTCATCTATGACATTGAAATGGATAATGACAAGGTAAAGTCACAGCATTCATTCCATTATTTTTTTTTTTTTTAATCTCTGCCTGGTTTGTTGCCATTCCTTGGATCTCTTCTTCAGAAGAAAATGCATTTTTTTGAGCAAATAGCAGCTGTTTGTATTAGTGTTTGTGATTTCCTATGGAAAATGAAAGCTGCATGGGATGATGGGATGTGATGTAAACATAATTTGAGCATTTAAATCTAGCATGTAAGGCTGATGAATTTTTATCATATAGAGAAATAGGAAGAACAGAGAAATGTGGTTGGTACTTATCTCAGGAAGACTGATTGTTTTGTTCTGTAAACGTGACACAAGGCTACGGTAGAAGTCAGAATACAGTAGTATCTAGGTTCCTGTGTTTATTTTAGCATCTAGCTTTAACTATATCCCACTAAAAAGTGTTCACATAGGTTAAATACTGGCAGATGGAGATGGATTTGCTAACAGTGAAGGAAGACATACATACTGAAATAAGCGATATCAGAGAAAAATGAAAAAGAAGAAATGACAGGAAGATAAGAGGTGTACAAAAATTATGACAATGAACAAAGGTTAGTAGTGTTTAGTTCCCTATACCCTAGTTTTCAAAAAGACCAAATCTTGATAAAATGACAGCTACAGAGAGAGACAGACAGAGAGAATGGTGGAGGGAAAGGTAGAATTAAATATGAAACAGATTTTTTTCCTCAAAGACTGATAAATGGCATTCCTTAGTTTTCCTGTAGAAACAAGTTTTACCTGTCTTGTTCATGTCACTCTTGCTGTCAGGCCCTCAGGTGCTAGTTCATTAGTGGGGAAATAGGATTAAAAGGATTTTGAAATGACTCATTGAAGGTAAAGTTAGAAGGCATTTATCAGGGGGAAGGGATGGCATGAGGGGAAACTACAAAAAGGTTGTAATAACAGCAGCTGTTCTTTTGTTTCCATACATCATATGTTTCCATGAATACTTGTTTATATACCTACTTCAGTCCATCAGTATATCAAGTCCACCAGTCATTTATATTCAATTATTGATTTCCAGAAAAATAAACAGCTTTCTGGATCAGGACCTCTGTAGCATACAAGTAAGAGTAAAACTGTAAAAATACAATGAACAGAAGAAATCTGTAAATACTATAACATTTTTAAGTAACTGAATTAACATTTTTTATTTCACCTTTCATGTCAGCGGATAAATTCCAGTGCATTCTTTGCCTTTTATAAAGGTTGCCAAGGAAAATATACTGTATACATGTAAAGTTAACTCAATGTACAAATATAGTACAATTGGCGCATATGGAAAAAATAAAGATGAGATACTAAATGAAGCATAGCATTCAACCATTACCAACTTATATTTAATGTTGTAGCTTTGTAAGACAACTGAACCCAAAGATCCCCTCATCTGAAGGGCATCCTGTGAATAAAAGGAAGTTAACTTAAGCCAGCACTGTACCTTACAAGCATAAAGCCCTTACTATGGCCTAGGCAACCCAGGCCTGAGTACTGACCCAGGTACTGTAGAAGTTGCCCAAGGAAGGTGGGTGGGACAGTCAACACTAGTTAATTCTTTTTGAGGTTAGTTAGCTGCCCTGCTCTACCACACATATGACACCTGGCAAAGGCAGACAAGCAAAGATACAAATATAAAACAAATAAAAATAAATAAAAAGGCTGACCGTATAAACATACAGAGAACAGCAGTTAGATATATATACTCAATACTTCCAAACAGCACGTTTGGCTGTAGACAGAGTCATCATATACATGGAAGCAAGCATCATACCTCTTCTTTTGAAGAATGAATTTTGCAGAATGCCCAGTTTTATGCCTCATATCTTTAGTCTGCTCTTCATAACTTTTGTGGTTTTATAACAAATAAGTGCGGATTGAGGACACTAAATAATGACAAACATCTGAGTTTCACTCTTCATATTCTTTAGAAAATGCATGCTAATGCAAAACAGTTATTCTAGCAGCATTCTAAGTTTATAAGAGCCATATTTAAAATCTGTTCCTGATTGTGTCTCCCCCTTTATTTTGTGCTTTTTCCAGAATTCTTGCATGAAGAGGTTGAGAGGTATGGCAAGCATGTGCCAGCGGGCCAGTATCATGTATCAGCAGGTCAGCAGCATGTATCAGCAGGCCAGTAGCATGTATCACCGGGCCAATAGCATGTATCAATGGGCCAGTAGCATGTATCAGCAGACCAGTAGCATGTATTGGCAGTCCAGTAGCATGTATCAGCGGGCCAGTAGCATGCATTAGTGGGCAGTACTGCAGTCCTTGTTTCAGTGGGATACATGTCAAGCCACTAAAGGCAAGGGAGTTAGGAACACAAGACAAAATCTCAAAGAAGTGCCAAAGATAATATAGCATGGGGGGGGGGGGACTGTATGCCCACTAGCCACCTTTAGTTGAAAGGACTCCATTTTTGGTCCCCCCAACAGTTCTGTTTTGGAAGACCATACTAAATACTCTAACCCAAGGGAAGAGAAGGAGATCCTGGGGAGCTAACTGACAGTCTGAGCACTTCTGGAAGTAAAAATTACTATAAAAGAAGGTAAATCATACATGCAGATAATTTGCATAACACAAGTGCAATATTTAAACCAAAGCCACAAGTAGCACAGCAACAAGAGAACCAGCAATGAAATTCAGTCAAAGCACAATCCAGCTTCTGTGAAGATAAAATCCATAAACACTGCTCCCAGTCAGGAAATTGCAGTCATAGATCAAAACACAGTTTTATTAACAAAACAATTTACATTTAGTGACAATCATTTAAATAGTCCGCCCTATTCAGCGATAGGTGGACACTGATTTAAAGACAATAAACCTATAAGTATTCACAACCATTAAAACAATGAATAGCAAACCAAAGCATATAAATTTCTTATGGTTATATTTCATCCATAATACCTATATAAAGATACATATGTAGTTAAAAAATATATAAAAAATCACTGTAGATAAATTTAAAAACTTTTGAAACATCATCTTGGTCTGGGGATGCTTCTACCTTTCAGAAAAGGTTTAATGTGAACTTTGTCATTGAGACCAGGTGGGTCATCAGCTCTACATCTGATGATCCACCTAAGTTCACATTCTAAAGTCTGATTGATAAAGTCACCCCCCCTATAACCAGGCAGTAAATGATATGATAATTGTGTTCCCTAATACGGTCTTTGAAAACCCTATTGGTTTTCCCTATATAATACAATCCTATGGATGACTGTTATTATAAGGAAATAGAAGAACTGAGGAAAAGATTTGTTGAAAGGGGATATGACCATGAATTAATAGAGAAGGTTCTAATGGAAGTTAATAGAGCTAGACCCTATTTTTCTGATAACCCTGGGCATTCTGAGGAGATTTTACAACCTAAAAGGAATGAGGTTAGACCTGTAATGTCATTCTGAGAGACATGTTTGTTAAAAATTGGGACATTCTATTATCTGACAGTGACATTGCTAGAATAGTAGGACCACAACCTAGAATTACTTTTAGAAACAAACCTAATTTAAAGAGATTATTATGTAAACCAAAGTGTCTAGGGAACAAGCAGATCACCCCTAGAATGAATATAAATACAGTACCATGCGGCATGTGTAACCATTGTAGATATATTAATGAGGAGTTGACATTTGTACATCCTTTTATTTCAACACTAATACCAACTGTAATAGCAAAATGTTGTTTACTTAGCCAGGTGTGAAGCCAAAGACCGAACACAATTATCATATCAGGAAAGGGTCAGAGTTTAATGCATTAGCCAAGCATTGTAAACTGTCATGTTCTAGCCATGTTTTTAACTTCAGCATCATACAACATTTACTGCCTGGTTATAGGGGGGGGGTGACTTAATCAATCAGACTTTAGAATGTGAACTTAGGTGGATCATCAGATGTAGAGCTGATGACCCACCTGGTCTCAATGACAAAGTTCACATTAAACCTTTTCTGAAAGGTAGACTAAGATGATGTTTCAAAAGTTTGTAAATTTATCTACAGTGATTTTTTATATATTTTTTAACTACATATGTATCTTTATATAGGTATTATGGATGAAATATAACCATAAGAAATTTATATGCTTTGGTTTGCTATTCATTGTTTTAATGGTTGTGAATACTTATAGGTTTATTGTCTATTTGCAGTAGCGCTTTAAATTTTAAATCAGTGTCCACGACTATTTAAATGATTGTCACTAAATGTAAATTGACTGGGAGCAGTGTTTAAGGATTTTATCTTTCACAGAAGCAGTGTATATTGGGAGCATCGGTGACTGAATTACAAGTGCAATATTTATTTATTTACTTGTCTTTGTTGATAGGGAAAGTCTTACTGAACAAAGTCCATTTTCAATGGAAGCCCATGGAGAAAAGCTGCAGCAGATACATCCAAGATACTCATGGCATTTTTTTTTACAAAGATACATCACATAAATAGTTCCCAAGATAGAAACAGGTAGTTGTTTTGTAGAGATAATATACAAAAATAAAACAGGTATATCTTTGGTGATGACGTTAGATATGATATTAAATTCCAAGAATAAAACATTTCATGTGCAAACAGTTAATATGCAATATAAGTGAGTCTTTGTTGATAGGGAAAGTCTTACTGAACAAAGTCCATTTTCAATGGAACCCCATGGAGAAAAGCTGCAGCAGATACATCCAAGACACTCATGGCATTTTTTTATACAAAGATACATCACATAAATAGTTCCCAAGATAAAAACAGGTAGTTGTTTTGTAGAGATAATATACAAAAATAAAACAGGTATTTCTTTGGTGATACGATATTAAATTCCAAGAATAAAACATTTCATGTGCAAACAGTTAATATGCAATATAAGTGACAAGCAGGTAGTATATATGACTTATAATAAATGGGTATGGATGGTTACAGCACAAATGTTAGGAATAAATAAAACTGAGGTAAGGAGTGTGAAACTTTGGATGGCAGGTAGACAAAAGTTAAAGCTGAAATAGAGAGGCACTATATAGCTTATGAATCAAGGATGGGGGGATATTAGTTATCACATAGAATCTGGTTATAAGATAGTGGTGGAGAGTATTTGAAGGAGATAAAGTGATAATGTTAGAAAGAAATTAAAATGCAAAGCGGGTATTAAAGTAGGAAAAGTTATTAATCTTTGTAGTGATTACTAAGCGCTTATTGGTTGAGCAAAGGTGTCCACCTAGACAATAGTATTGCAGGGTATCTTTTAATGTTGGACATTTATCTGGTGCATATATAATATTGTGGGCAGTAATAAGTTGTGAGTATGTTAAATAGTTGGGTAGCTCAGGACAGTTTAGTTGTTTCAGGGTTCTGCAATGAGTCCTGTATGTTAGGTTGGCAGCAAATTTGGCTACTTTAAGTGTAGCATTTACTTTTGTAAAAATAGGCAAATCATACAATAAATATGGAAGAAGGTAGGTGTTTGTCTTGCACCGTGTCTCTCAGGTAGTTTTTAATTCTATAGAGGGAGCAGAATTTCTGCTGTGTTTTTTAAAGGCTTACAATATGACTTGGCCAAATTTGAGGTTATTGTCAATTAGGATTCCCAGAAGTTTATTTTAGGATTTAAAATCATATTTACATATTTTAGCAAGTTTTAATAGCAGCAAAAGAACTTTGAAGTTGCACATATAAGGATTGATTCATCAGCATTTTGAACTTTGCTACAAGATAGGTGGCAACATGTAGTTTGTTTATAAAAACATTGAATAAGAGGGGGCCTAATATTGAATCTTGTGGGATGCTGACAATGACTGGTAGGAAGGAGGAACATTTATTTTTCATTTGACTGCTTGTTGTCTGTCAGACAGCTACAGAATTATGACAGAGATGGCTGGGTGAGGCTGAGAGGGGAAGAAGAAGCTATTGATGGGATACAGTGTCAAATGCTCTTGATAAATCTAAGAATAGCAAAGATACCAGGTTGTCGTCATTTCTATGTTAGTTTATGAAACTGGTGATGTTGAGGAGAGCAGTGGTACCACTATGGTGAGGTCTTAAACCATACAGAGTTTGGAAGTATTTTGACAGAGTTAATGTACTGCATAAGTTGTGGATGCTAATATTTTAGACAAACAGGACAGAACGGCAATAGGTCTATAGATGGAAGAGTCTTTCAAAGTGCCACTTTGGTGGAATGGTATTATGCAGGATTTTTTCAGACAGATGGGATATATTTCTCAGATATGGATACATTCTCTAGTGTTTCCCATTGAAAGTAGGGTAGCTAGTAGCTGTAGTATAGTCCAGATACAGGCTGCTGCATCTGGGTTTGTTTGTAGTGGTTGTTTGTTCTGAGCATGTTTTCCAGGCCATCTTCAATTGGAAGGGGCCTATCTGCACATTAGTGACAGGACTGTGTTGATTAGACACTGTCTTGTAAAGGAGGTTGGTCTAGGGCTTGGAATAAGCATCCTCACTGGTCTATTTTGAATGTTTTTAAAGTTTTTTTTTAAGTTTTTAGCTTCTGGTATTTAGGCCCTGCTTGTTTGTGCATTGCTCTGCGCTACCCACTGCAGTATAATTGTGAGCCAAAGCTGGACAGTTAAATTCAACAATTTTTCCCTTAGATACTACTGTAGCACACTAGTGCAGCCCTCATGCTTAGTGCTTTCCTGGTCAAAGAAATACTGCTAGTGAGATGTAACCAATTAACCACCAGCAAAAAATAAATAAATAAAACCCCAGGCATAAATATGCAACCACTGAGCTCCTCAGTGAATGACTCTGAAAAGCCACCCCTAGTGACAACAGTCTTCAACCTAGCATTATAGACAGTTGGACTACCCTTGTTTCTCCTGCCAACCTTGTTGACTTGGGTCTCTTGAAGCAGTGTAGCAATTGCCTCATGTACACCAACAACTCTCCACTAATAACTCACTCTAGTACAGACTGCAAGGCATGTATCTACACCAAGAATCTTGAATCCATGCTCTCTCGCACTCAAAACAACAACACAGAAGAGGTTGTCAACTCACCCACCACTACTTATGCATATAGTACCATTACTCATACACATAGTATGCATCAAACACAAAAAAAATCTACATACAAGGAGGTTCATTCGAAAAAATTACCTAAACACCAAATACCTTGAAAACACAATACTGCTACAACTAGCACACTCCCCACAGCACCCATGACACACAGCAACACCAGTGTCTCACCCACCATGCCAGTAAGGCAAAACACTCAAAAAACAAATGTTCTTGTCATTAGAGACCTAATAGTGAGACACATGGATGTTCCACTCACCGAGTTGGGCAAGGAGAAAGTCACGGTCATCTGCCTGTCTGGTGCCAGGATTCATCAGATCACACATGCACTCAGGTCTCTCAGCAACAATTACCATTATGACTCTGTCATAGTTCATGTTGATGTTAATGACATGACCTGAGACATACCTCACTGGACTATATGAAGAGAGACATGGTTGATCTGTCAGAGTATGTGTCCCAGGCAGGTATGTCCCCAGCCTTGAGCTCACCTAGAATGATGCCACAGTATAAACAAAAATGATTGATTTCAATAATTGGCTTAGTTTTTGGTGTCATTCAAAGAGGATCCAGTTCCTGTCAGCCTGCAAAGCCATGGTCAACTAACCTCGCTGCTTTGCCAGAGACGTTTTGCACCTGGCACCTGTAGCCTTTTGACTGGTGGCAAAGGCTCTTGTCTTCTCCATAGTGCCTTTTTGGGCAAGATCTTGAAAACAATATTACTGATGTGAAATTAGCCAGCCAGAACAAAATTAGAATTGTGCTGCTAAATGCTAGAAGCTTAAACCAAAAACTGCACTCCCTGAAAGCACTTTTATCACTAGAAGATGTAGATGTCTGTGCAGCCACAGAAACCAGGTTCAAGGCCTCAGGGAGTACCCCGGCCTTGCTAGACTACAATATCTTCCACACCTTTAGACTGCAAAATGAATGTGTGAAAACCAAAGGGGGCAATGTTTCTATCAATATTAAAAGATAAATTCACCTCCTTTCTAGTTAGACTGGAGAACTCCACTGAATTACTCCAAGTCCAGGTTATGGTAGGTAAGACCCCCATTCACGTCATAGCCAATTATACATCCCCCTCCATGGGCCATGATGACCGTGAAGCCTACTTGACCAAACTGGAGACAATCCAAATTTTAAGGAACACTCTGGTTATGGGAGATTTCAATTATCCTACCATCAACTGGGAAACCCACGCTATCCCCAACTTGCTAGCACAAACTAGATGACAACTAGCCATCCCCCACTATGGAATTATAGATAAGCTCACTAAACTAGGTATAAATCCCTATGTCACAAGATGGGTTGCCAACTGGCTCAAGGACAGAACTCACACTGTGAAAGTAGCAGACTCCAAATCCGATTTCAGACCAGTGACAAGTGGAGTACCACAGGGTTCAGTCCTGGGTCCTCTCCTGTTTGGTATCTACTTCTCTGAAGTACAGGCTAACACAGAAGGTCTTTGGCTAACAAAGTTTGCAGATGACTGCAAACTAGGAGCCATAATCGAAACTCCTAACGATGTGGACATACTACAAAAGGGCCTCACTGAGACAGATGCCTGGTGTCAAAGCCATGGCCTGAAGATCAATGCCAAAAAGTGTATTGTCATCCCCTTTGGTAAAAACTCTGTACCCATGAACTACCACATAGCTGTAGTCTACTTAACGCCAAAAATGTGATGAGACCTTGGGACACAGGTGGACAGTAGTCTATCCTTTGATAATCACATCGCCACAGTGGTCAGGAAATCCTTCTACATGGCTCACCTCATCACTATAGGTTTCTCATCCAGAAAAAAAGAGGTCATTGTTCCCCTCTACTCATCACTCATTAGACCCATTATAGAGTACAATGCCCCCTTTGGTATGTACCTCACAAGACATCTACAACAACTGGAAAGGCCACAGAAATACCTCACAAAGAGGATTACTGGCCTCAAACAGATGCCCTATGCAGACTGTCTCAAAAAACTCCAGCTTTGCTCCGTCGCATATCGCCTACTCAGAGGCGATCTCTGCCTATCATACAAAGATATGTCAAACCCAGAGCTGTTGGACGTGCTTCACTTAAAGAAATCCCAGTCCCTCCAAGTTACACGCTCTAGGGACCTAAACCTTGTCACCACAATAAACAGAACATGCTGGAGGGATAGATTCCTGTCCCAGAGACTTCCCATACTCTGGAAAGAATACCTATCGATGTCAAACAGACCACCTCATTAGCACTCTTCAAGAAAAATCTTGATGATTGGATGGGAAATAGGAAATTCACCCCAGGGATCAATTCAGTGGCTATGCTCGACAGGGGCACAGGAAAATAATTTTCTTGGTTGGCGAAAGCCAGGGTACATTTTTGGCTAGGCTTATATAGGCCCTAGGGCCAATAGCCTAGTACCTACCTATGAACCTATGAACAAAACTTCCTTGACTTTATTAATTCAAATTCCCTGGAACAAATTGTTCATACCCCAACAAGAGGAACAAGCATTCTAGATCTGGTCCTCACAAACATGTCAAACAGATGCACTGCCACAACTGGCAGACACTCAGTTAAATCTGACCACAAAACAGTTACCTTTGAGCTGGAACTAACACCAGGACTCACAAATGGTGAAATCAGACCAAAAAACTTAACCAAGGCAAAATATACCCTCCTAGGTGAAGGTCTAAATGCATTCCAAGCCCCACCCCAAAATGAAAGTGGTAACTACACCAAAGCTTACACTAAAGCTCTGTACAATCACTTGCATAAGTGTATATACTTGGCTGCACCAGAAAGACTCAAAGCTAGAGCTCCAAGTAAAAACAAGCTGCCATGGTGGTATCAACAAACTTTATAAAAAACGCAAAAACGTTGCTGTCCAGGAAAACAAAGGCAAGGTCCCAACAATGGAAAAGCACCCTCCTCAGCCTCAACAGACAAATATGACAACTTGTCAAATCCTCTAAGGGCTCCTTTGAGAGAAACTTAGCAAGTACTGCCAAGGGTAACCATAGGCCCCAGCTATGTACGTAACCTAAAGGGTAGGACCCAAGCATGTGCAGAACTAGTGACCAATGATATCACACACACTGACCCCACAGAGATAGCAAACCTGCTAGAGGATAGGTTGGGTGAAAACTTCACTCCCTTATCCCCTCCTAACTTATCACAACCCCTCTACATATCTGAAGAGCACACCCTCAAATACCTCTCAACCTCTTAGAACAAGAAATCTGGACACATCCATAAATAAAAGTGGGATAAAGGCCCAAAATAAGGGCATTTGTTTTAAATATTGCTCTTACATACTTTAGAAAGTTGATAGAATAAGAGGTTTTGCATTGGCATGAATTTTCTGAAGGGTATGAAGTCTGAAACTCAAATGTCTATCATTATTTTCTGACTTTAGCCTTTAATGATTTGCTACTAATTTGCCAGAAAAAACACAATTTTATGAAAAACGGACCAAAAATATGAGGCAAAAATCTGGACATTCTGCAAAAATCTGTAAAGTTGAGAGGTATGCTTCAAAACCTTGTCCAAGGAAAAAACACAGCCTCTATGGGACCAGACGACATCCAAATCTGTCTTCTAAACAGGCTAAAACATGAACTAGCATCACCATTAAGTACCCTTTTCAATCATAGCCTAACCATAGGCTTTGTTCCTGTGGAATGGAGAACAGCAACAGTTATTCGCCTCCACAAAGGTGACCTAGCAACAAACCCAGGGAATTACAGACCCATAAGCCTGACCAGCCTCATCTGTAAGGCCATGGAATGTATCATTATGTACCTCATAAAAAAGACATAGGTGACCTCCAAACCCTGGATCCTACTCAATTCGGCTTCATCAAGGGCAGATCCTGCTTGTTAAATCTGGTAGACTTCTTTGAAAATGTGACTAGGGCCATTAAAAAGGGCAAATCTGTGCACACAGCATACCTTGACTTGGCAAAGGGTTTTGACACAATCGTACATTCAGGCATTAAGATAAAGTTAGCAAACTGAATGTAAACCTGTTCATTGTAAGATGGGTTGTCAACTGGCTCACAAATTGGGCACACAATCAAAGTGGGTTATTCCACATCAACCAGCAGACCTGTTAACAGTGGGGTGCAACAGAGGTCATTGCTATGCCCCCTACTGTTTGGTATATACTTCTCAGAAGTTCAGGTCAAAACTAAGGGGTTGTGGCTGGCCAAGTTTGCAGATGATTGCAAACTAGGTGCAGTCATTGAATCCTTAAATGATGTCAGTATACTCCAGGAGGGTCTCACACAGACCAACAACTGGTGTATTAGTCACAGTCTCAAATTGAATGCAAAGAAATCCATCATCATTCCCTTCAGCACAATTCACACTATCAAATCAACAACAATACCCTAAGTATCCACGAAGTGGTAAAGGACCTGGGATCACAAGTTGACTACAACCTTAACTTCGACCAGCATGTGTCTACTGTAGTAAGGAAGGCTTTCTACATAGCAGACTTTATTAGTAAAGGCATCACCTTGAGAGCAAAAGATGTTATAACCCCTCTATGCTCGGCATTAATTCGTCCCATAATTGAGTATAACATCCTGTTCGGCATGCACCATACAAAGCATCTGCAGCAACTGGAGAGATGTCAAAGGTTTCGAACAAAGACGATCAAGGGGCTCCAGAATGTGCCTTACACAGACTGACTAAAGTCTGTGTCACTATACTTCATGTTGTATAGACATCTTAGGGGAGACTTATGCCTGGTCTATAGAGCAATCCAAGACCCAAACCTAATGAACTTGCGTCATATCAGTAAATTAAATGGGACTATGGCTACCCATTCCAGGGATTGAATATGGTCTATAGCTTAAATAGGACATGCTGGAGGGACAGATTTATCTCCCAGTGACTGCCGTGTCTTTGGAACAGGCTACCAGTTCATGTGAAACAGAGCATGTCTATGACAATGTTCAAGAGTAACCTGAATGAGTGGATGGGACACTATAAATTCTTACAGGAAATAGCACCGACAACCCTCCTGGACATGGGCAGCCATTACTAAATGCAATCTTGGGTATTAACTAACATTTCTATGGTATTACATTGGGATGAAATGACTAGGTTTGAAATGACCTCCGGGTCGATACCCTAGTAATCTCCTGTGATCCTATGATCCTATACATGGAAAGCTACTGCATCTGCTGGTATTTTTAGGTATTCTTTTGGAAGATGGCTTGTAGATAAAGAGTTGTTTTTAGTTACAGTAGAAGTTTTCTTACAGTACAAGTGATGTCAGGAAGGAAGGAGAATGAATGTAACTGGTAATGACAAGGTGATGGGAGGTGAATTCTAATTATTATTATTATTATTAAGAGATAGGACTGTTCATATAAAGAGGAGTTGACTTGAGATGTTATTGATTTTTAAATCAGATAGAGAAGGTGTGGTGGTGTGGCCATGATGTATTAGTTTGTTTAGTGATGGCCAAAAATGTCTTGGATTTTTTTTTGGTGTTTATATTGGAGTTTGGTATATTAGGTTTGTTTAGCCATTGTAATG